>NC_041037.1:21035681-21335681 GCF_900634625.1 Parambassis ranga
TGTAGAATCATTCGGCGGGGGCAGATAAAGGGAACTCTCAGCCATATTTCTTCCACCGGCCTGTCCTCTTATCTGTGGGGGAGACTGATTTCATCCTGAGACCGGAGCAGGCTGAGATAACATTTTGATAGTAATGAGATTTTAATAGTCAGTTTCATCTCACCCTAAAAACTGGCCCCTGTTATTGCAAAGTAAAAGCTATAAAAGCCTTATCAACACTGGCAGGTTTTTATAGAGATATCACACGTTAAATAATGACTGCAATGAAAGCGCCTGTTTACCATCTGAACAGTAAATCCCACAAAATCCAGAAAAATACACGACATTCCTGAAGCCTTGATTTATCAGCAGGTGTCTCTGATACACGAGTGACTTATTAACCACAGACGTGCAGGGTGAGCCTCCGGTGGCTGATAACATCCTGCTACTGCTGGAAAAGGGTGAATAAACCACAGAACAGTACATACACAACACTGGCAATAAAACATCAGCCCCCTGGTGGACAAAATGGAAGGATGCAGCCTAAAAATCCTGATAAAGAATCTTCTTCTTGGATGCCATCTTGGCAGCATCCAACCACCCAAATATGGGCAAAGAGGTGGGACTGAGGTGGGCGGGGCCTCAGTACAGGTCACAAACTAATACAAGTCCAATACAACTCAAGTGGACACTCAAGGAACTGCAGTTTTTTCTTAATATCTCTGCTACAGAGACCGATGGAAAATGTAACATAAGATCAATTTTTCAGTGGAGTTACATTATGTGTACAAAAGTTGCGTTGATCAGGGTGAGACTTGTTCCCATGGTGACCATAAGAAACCATTTCTATGACAAAGGAGCACACTGTCAGCCCAACAAACGATCAAGATGCCCTTACTTTGAGTACCTAATGTTAAAATGTGTGGTTTGTAGTTTGCAGCTAGTCATCAGCAGCCTCTTATCATGTTAAAATGCGTACTGAGCAGCCATGTTTTCCTCGATCATGATCTCAGAGCGTCTCTGGTGGTACCTCTCGTGGTTTGAATACAAAGCAGAGACATCAGGACAGACAACAACACCGATTTTATCCAGCAGTCTGAATGATGAGCAGCCATCAGCAGCCATCAGCGTCTCCTCCTCCTCTTCCTCCTCCGCTGTCTTTTTTCTCTTTTTAAATCTTGGGAGGCCTGCCATGACTCAGAAACGTTACCGCCGCAGCTCCTTTACGTGAATCTTAAACAGTCCAGAGACGGAGTCTGAAAATAATGAGATGGTACAAGAGAGTTTAGACGGGAAGGTGCTCGGCCCGCTCGCGTTTGTGCTGCAGTCCCAGTTCTGTCAGCTCCCATCCACCAGACAGGAACTGAGGGCGAGAAGAAAATTACAAGAATATCTCTCGAGTTTTTTTTATTATTCCTCAAGTGCGCTTCATCAAAGGCCTGTCTGAACAGTCAGCGGAGTGAGGGAACGTGTGGGTGACGGAGGCTGTTTATTTATATATGTTGATATATGATCATTAGGATGTTTTACAATTATATCTTGATTTAAAAAATGTCTATCTGACCCTTTGGGCTCTCTCTGCTTCTGGCAGCCTCTCATCTTCATCACTGTAAGTGCTGCTGTACGTGCTGCAGCTTGTTGTCCTCAGCACAGTCTGGAGAGGCTCCATCATTTCATATGATCATACATGCTCATGGTCTATATGAGCCTCTGGATGAAGAACACGCTGGATGTTTCTGGAAACATACGAGCCAGGATGGTGGGACATTCAGGGACATTTGGACAAATAGGAGACTTAGAGTCACTGAATATACAGCACAGACAATAAGAAAGAACAATGCTGTGACTGAGAGACCTTTCAAAACAAAGAGAATTAGCTTCGATGAAACCTCACTTTAAATGAATAAATGTGAAAAAGTAGATCTGTCGTGTAGGGTCCGTCTAGACTGCGTGGCCTGGATGAGTCCAGCCGTGCTGGATAATGTGTGTCTTGCCCTCCTCCCCCTCCCCGTGGCTCTTTTCGGGGTTAGCTGGAGTTGAGAGTCGACTTTGTCCCGTCTCCTCGTCTGCCACCCAGCGTCGCTGACTGCGGGGCCTGCCCCTCTCTCTCTCTCTCTCACTGTTGTGGCTGGGGACAGTGGACGCCCGCCACGTCCAATTTCACTCCACTGGCGCCTGGCCGCGAGCTGCAGACGCGCTGGTGACATGGGTCATTCAGCTGCGGCGCTGAGAGGGCTGGTTTCACCAAGCCAGACAGACAAACAGACAGACAAACAGACAGACAAACAGACAGACAGCCAGACAGCCAGACAGACGTAAGGAGGAAAACAAGGCCGGAATAACTGTCTGCAGCTCTGATGAGTTTGTAAGATGCATTTTCGTATCAGAACTCAGCCTGGAGCTGCTTTTTTCGGCTGCCATTTTAAGGTCACAGCCGCAGTTTCGTCTTTCACTGTGAGCTCCGGTGGAAACCAGGCAGGAAGTGTCTTGACAGAAGTCACATGACTCACGTGCAGCTCATTTATCAGACCCTTCAGGTGAGGTTTTAAGATCCAGGCCACTGACAGGACAGGTGTTTCCCTGTCTGGCGCCCCCTTGTGGCTGTAGATATAGTACATAACAGCGTGTTGCAAAAGCTGGACATTTGTGAGCGAGTCTGTTTTAATAGGCTGTGAGGTGTCTGAGTCTGTATGGGAGGCTCTGACTGAGGTCTGCGCCCAACCAAACTCCTGATTATTCCAAATACAAGTAAAGTCCTTGGGCCTTTTCAGGTCTGTGAGGATTGACTCACTGTCGGAGCCAGCCTCTAGTGGACACTTGAGGAGCTACAGTTTTGGACATTTGATTTTGTGTCTCCACTCTTATAGTCACCACCTCCACCTCCAGCAGTTGGCAGCCCTTGAACATGGATTACGTATGACTCAGTTGTCATTCTGGATTATTGCAGAGGTGTTAGATGGGGTGGAAGTCAGGGATGTGTGCAGGCTGCCTACAGAGACACAACTGTGATGAGAAAAACTGCAGTTCCACAAATGACCACAAGGTGGCCCATCTCCAACTACAGGCCTCCATGTTAAACCTGACATAATGTCCCTGTTCAAAAATACATTTTTTGGCATCAAGAGCTACAACAAACAAACAAACATGCGAACTAAACGCAGCTTTTGGTTTCAGTCATGATGCTCAAACACATTCACTGCATGTGAACAGGGGCCGTACATGTCACAGCTCTGCTGGTAACACAGGACAGATAGTGTCTGGTGTGCGTGGGCAGCAGCACTCAGAGGAGCCTTCTTTAAACGTCACCTCTCTCTCTCTCCTTATGCGTCGGATTTATGGGAGATATAGATGATTCCTGGGAAGGTGCTTTATGTTTTCCTCTGCACTCAGATCGAGCTGGTAAAGCGGCTCATAAACATCACAGGAAGCAGCCAGGAGTTACTGCCTCCGAACCTGAGCTCATCCACGGGGTTTTAACATCCGGCAGCTCGTGCTCTCACCGCTGATTGAGCTGAAGTCGTTTAAAACCCCCGAACAGACACACACCTTCGACTGGAAACACATCTTATCTTTGTTTGACTCGATGAAACTGAGATGATGCAGGGTGGAGACGCAAAGTTCTTTTGTTTTGAGATCGAGCAGTAGAGTCAACCATTTAATGAGACGTGCGCCCTCTTGTGGTTGTGGTTGGTCTGGTGGCCTTTAAACAGCACCTGGGTCCGATTACAGGGGCTTGGTTAGGGTTTGCAGTACAATCCCAGCCTAATAAAGATCTGGAGGCTTCCATGTGTTTTATATTTCTCATAAATGAGATATTTATTGAGATATTTCAGCCCTTTCAGTCCCGTTTGGACCGAACTGATGACAGTCAGTCGTGTAAATGTGTCTCCAATTTACGGTTAATGAGCTAAAACAAGCAAAACAACTGATGGCATTTTAAAAGCCGATTCCCATCAGAATTTATCACTCTGCTTGCAGAACTTTCTCAGAAATCGTTGCTTGGCTCTGATCCACTCGCGGCACAGCCCTGCAGAGTTATTGATTGATGTCGGACCGTGTCTGGCTCCGGCTGGAAGCCGGTGGGCCTCGGGGATCTGTGCAGACAGATGGAGAGGAGGATGGTGTGGGACAGTGGGACCGCAGAGCGGCTCGCCATGGGCTCAGAGCTGCAGTGCTATTGATTGACACAAGAGACAGAGCCCTCCGAAGCCGAGCTGCTAGCAAGCAAGACGGAGAGAAAAGAAGTATTCTGCTCTGAAACAAATCCCGGGCGGCTTCGGCGAGCCAAATGGAGCCTCTATCGCTGTGACAGATTTGCAGCACTCTCGGAAGAGGAGCAGCAGATAAGCAGTAATCAGACATATCCCTGCGATCTCACTCCATCACAGAGAAACACTGTAATCTACCTGTCTGGGTTTATATGGACTCAAGGTTACAGTCCATCATCAATGAGGTGTTCTCTGATTAAAAATGGGTGTAATCCAGACTTTATCACTGATAAGGTCAACATATGCTTGTGTTTATGTTTTCTCATACTCATACTGGCTCACAGGAGGACGTACAGACCTCACATCATCCAACAACCAACGAGTCAAAGCAGAGAGTGCAGAACAAGTTATCACAGCTCAGATACAGTTCAGATGTAAACCTGATCAACACAGACAGACGGGAACAGATCTGACACCATCCGAGTCCGGCCTTCAGCAGAGCCGCCGCCTCAAACATACACAGTTACACATTTGAATGAAATCTGGCTACATCATCCAGAAACAGCCGATAAGATGAACAAATAAAAATCTATTCATTTATCAGTATTGATCCTCAGCTGGCTGAGCCCCGTCGCCTCCTCACACCTGTTGAGGATTTCCAGGTATTCTGTTATTCTCTGCGTGTGTGCTTAAAAAAAGGAAGGTATTCAAATAACACAGAGAACAAAGGTGCTGCATGTGATCGATAACATCAGCAAACACAGCTGAGAACACACACAGTCACCACACACACACACCACAGGCAGGATTCAGCGCTCTAACTGTGGGCCGTTGGTGCCGTTGGTGCACACCTCCTGTTATCATGATGGGTTTTCACATGTTTGGGTGATCAGGCTCGGTTCCTCGGGTCGCCTGCTCAGAGATGAGTCGCTGTGTGCGAGCGGGTTTGAGGCTTCTCATTTGAATTCTGCAGCGTCTGTGATGAAGGATGCAGAGACGACATCACGATTCCTTTGAACACAAACCGAGCACTTGACAGCACTTGAAGTCTCCTGTCTTAACAGCGTGTATGCGAGGGCCGGGGAGGCGGCGGTGTGGGATTATTGGCAGGAGCCTGTGATGGAGTGGAAGATAGAGCCGGCTGTCACAACAGTTTGAGAAGAGTTCCTTTGAAATGACAAAGAGGACTAATGCATGCAGCCTGTGCCGTCTCCAGCCCTGCCCAGGATCCATTTTGGTTTTCCACTGTATGATGTGCACTTTGTTGCAGCTTTTCTCACATGCAGAATGTGCAGGCCGGCTCAAAATGGCTGCCGCAGAGGAAGGCCGGACCATCACGAAGCATAAACAAGAGGAAATGAAACTCAGATAACAGCTGAGCTCTGAGAGGAAAACTAACTTTAATATTCCAGGAGGCGTCCTGAAAATGGCGTCGGACTCCATTTTGTCAGGACAAACGGAGGAGAAGTGGACTTCAGTGCTTGGTGGAGATGACACTGATTTACAGCGTCCTGCCCTTGGAGCAGGTCTGACACTGTGAAGGTTGTTTCCTGCACACCTGCAGTCGGGCTGTGCGTGGAGGCTAAATTTAGGATCGTCACGTTTCTATTATAACACAGAAAAGAGGAGTCTGTGGTACAGCTGCTCCCTCCACACACTGAGAGAGGGTTTGGTCACTACAGCGGTGCCTGAAAGTTTCTCACAAATACGACAACTGAAACCCCAACCAAAGAACTGAGACAATGAATAAATGTTCACATCTGCCACCATCATTTACAGCTAGCATGCGACCGGCAGATACACACACAGATAACTTCCAGGGACCGGAAGCATCCACCTCATGGTACAGCCTGGATGACAGCTGAGACACAAACATCATCAGTTCTGCTGAAGCTTAGTCCAGTTTAAGGAGGACCCCCACGCAGACGAACCCAAAAGAGCTTTAATAAATAAAGCTGCAAAACAATCGAACAAAAGACCCAAAGAACATAAACACAAACACATCAGGACCAAAGAGGGGACACGGGGGGACACAGGACAAGGATGAAGAGGAGGACGAGGCTTAAATACCAAGAGGGTAATGAGACACAGGTGAGAACGAGGGCGAGGCAATCAACAAGGCGGGAAACACAGGAGGAAGTGACACACACAGATACACAAGGACCCCAGACTTTCAAAGTAAAACAGGAAACAAATGTACTACTAATAACCAGAGGACCAGTGAAGAGCCAGACAGAGCCAGACGAGAGGTCACCACAGTGAACCAGACTTCTTTATATGCAGCCAACAGCCGTGTGTGTGTGTGTGTGTGTTCTGCTCCGTTCAGAACAGCTGGCCGTTTAAATCAATCAGCTGTTAACTAAAGAATGACAGCATCCAATATGGCTGCCAGGTGCTGGTCTGTGTTTGCATTAAGACAGTACAGCTGATCCATGACACACACGCTGTGCTGTGTGTGGGTCTGACACAGCGCCGGTCATTGTGTGGCTGCAGACGGCGTGCTGTAAATCAGGGAGGGAGCAGACGAAGGCGTGAAGAAGGCCCGGTCTGTGCTGTAAGGAGGACCGAGACACCATGTCACCACGATAACACATCTGTGTCGCATCCTCGACTCTGATTGGTCAGTGCTGACGTTCTGTCAGTCTGTTATTTCTGAGGAACAAGCCGTTGCTATGTGTAACAGACCGTTGCCATGGACACGCCCCTCTCACACCATCCTCCTGAAGAAGGTGTTAATTGATCCTGTGTAAAATGATTGATTGGCTCAGTGGTGTGTTACAGGCAGATGATGAAGGGCAGCAAGGAGAGGCTAAGGGCGGAGTCCTGTTCCAGTCAGTCCTTCACACATTCCTGAGGAGGACTGCTTAAACTCATATTTTATGGAAAAGGACACGTCGTCATTGATATTCTGAAACCACGGCAGCTAATTTGCATCTTCGTGCACCAACTGCTCTTCATCACTCTGCTGCCTTTTTCCTGCTTTCTCTTGATAACCAGGATGGGAGTGAAGGTGGCTTCTGTGTCCTTCTCAGGCTAAAATCACTAATTGCTAGATGTGCAGCAGAGAGTGTGCAATGAAATCCATCTGCGCCGCACACAAAGTCAGCTGAATAATGGCCGTTCTTTCTTTGACGCTGTGATGTCTGCAGCGCCCGCTGACAGCCTCTGGGATTAGCACGTCGGCTCCTGTTCGGTTCCCCCTTTGAAACCAAGAGACAATATTAGTAAATTGGTATTATAAATAAATTGCTTTGGCAGCCTGGCTGCTATGAAAACACCGGGGTGTTTTGGCTACACTTTGCAGCTCTCCTAATTGAGAGGATTCAGAGTGCCTTTGACAGATTGAGTGGACTGCGGTGCATTGCATGATTTAGTAGACGAAGCGGCCGGTTGCCAGACTGAAAACATTCAGAGCGCTGGCAGCCCGCTCGCGGAGCTGCACTCAGAGGAGAAGGCGGCGGGCGGCTCGTTGCTTCAATTATTGCTGTCTACACATGTGCTTCAACAGTCACTGATACGGTGCTGAGGTGCAGTCGGCGGCTGAGGGCAGACGCGGTTCATGGCGAGGTCAGTCAGGAGCCGAGCATTGTGGGATTTCTGCAGAATCACCACTCTGTGTCTGCTGAAGGAGAATTTTAAAGCTGCGATGTTTGAGGCAGTTAACGGGTTAAAAGCGTGTTCATCCCTCAGATAAAAGAGCTGCGGCTGATTCAAACTCTAATTAACCTGCTCCTGACCAGGTTCAGTGTGCAGCAGACGTCACCATGGTGATGTAGCACCTTTATGATCCTGATAACTCAGACATTAGGCTTAAAAGAACCAGTTTTGGTACAACACCGAGGCCAGCAGGCCAACATACAGAGCAGTTAACCCTTCGGTTGGCTCAATCAGACTGGGAACCCTTCAGGAGAGCAGAGTGGTAAGACTTTATGTTACAGTCTAAAGAGTTACCAGCACTCAGCTACACCAAATGGACAGAAATACAAGCTGGGAGAATCAAGAGAGCAAACGTCTGAACCTCTGGTTCCATAGAGGGCGCTGTGGAGGGAGTCCAGAATGAAGGGGGCGCCTATAAATCCCACAGATGTGAAGTTCATCTGGTCATTTCGTCATGTTTCAATATAAGGAGTTAAAAATTGTTCTGATTTTCAGCCATTAGCAGGATGCTGGTGCGTGATGGGCGAAATTAGTTTTAAGCATAAGAAAGATGAGAAACATGTGTGTTAGGTTAGTTCTGATATATAATCCATGCTGTATTACCCAAAAATATGATCAAGAGGCAGGTGTCAATCATGACTGTAGCTCCATTCGCTCCTGTGTCACAGCGCCCTCTAGGTGAACTGCAGCCAGTTTCACTGGCGTGAACAGGAAGTGGAAAAGTGTGTGTCAGTTAGTGTGACAAAAATAAATAAATGCAGATTTAAAAACCACAATAATTAAAATGTCATAAAATTAGAGCCGTGAAGGCCAAAAGCTACAAGTGCTGCTCCTTCTGTTTTATCTGCTCTGTACATCTGATTTCCCCATAAATATGAGTCAGTGTCAAAAGGAAGCTCACACACACTCACACACACTCACCAGTTCCTCTCATGTCAGAGTGCAGTGAAACTGAAGAATCTGATCAGACTCTTCGTCACTCTGACCGGCCGGCCAGCCAACCAGAACAAATGTAAGGCTGTCTGTGCTCAGCCCAAGGTGTCACATCTATTTGCCTGCATGATCTGAGTGTGTGTGTGTTAGGGGGCAGTGTGGAACCCCCAGCCAGGCAGTGGAGGGTCCAGCTCTGGTTGTCCCCGGCTGACCTGGTCGAGCTCTTAGCTCCTGAGAAGTTGTGAGGCTCAAATACAAACATCAGCTGATTTTAAACGGGGTTTGATTTCACTCACAGCTGTAAAAGGGAACAATGAGATTACAGAAGACAGCGCAGAGTTCTGCTTCGGTATAAATCAGGAAGTGGTAACTTTAAGTTTGACCTTATTTTTTATATCAGCAAAAAACATCTCCGACCTGCTGCCACTGCGATCAAACCTCTGACATCATGTTCTCATATTTGATATATTAGAACTTGACAACAATAATATTAAAGTCAGGCATGTTTTCGAGTGGAGGGCTGAACTCCACCTCCGCCCGCGGTGCTTGTGGTTCTTTGAGTTTCCTCCGTTGTGTTTCAGGATTTAGCTTGACTGAGGTTAGTTTATCTCTGCAGTGTGGTGTGATAAAGCACGCAGCCGCCACACACACACACACACACACACACACACACGGCTGGTGTCTTCCTGTGTGTGTTTCTGCTGCTAGTTCTACACACTGTGTTGAGTTATGTGTCCACAGTTTACTTCCTGTCCATCAGGTTCCAGAGCTCTTGTGGTTTGTTCAGTCATGATCTTTTTCTGCTCGTCCAGTCTTTTTATATTTGTACTCATGAATATGAACATTTGAGCGGAGGCCCGCAGACTCAGCACACACTGTTTGATTGGATCATTGCTGCTGATGGTTGCCTCCATCCATCGGGCTAACACACACTTTAAAGCTCGGGCTTTGTGAGTGTGGATGAGGTGTTCCACGTCCATGTTTGTTATTGACAATGACACTTTAATAAGTGACGTGTTGTTGTGATCACTGGACCAGGGAAGGCCTCCGCCCCTGCTTCTGCTGTGATCTGGGTGCTGCAGCATGCCACCGTGTTGGAGAGAGGACGGTCCTCCACCTCATGGCTCAGCTCTGTCCATGAGCTGGTCTGAGGTCCCACTGGGCAGCGAAGTTTCCTCCACAGCAGAGCTGATCCCCTCCACCCTGAAAGGCGTCTCTGTGCCCAGCGTACCTGCTCATGACTGGGATCCTTCAGGAGGAGCTGGAGGGAGCTCCTGGAGAGGATGGAGGCCTTTCTGGCTCTAAGGCCTGAAGCAGAACGGATGGATGGATGTTAGCAGACGTCATCGATGCGTTTCAGGAATTTGTTTTTCCCTCATGGAGAAATAATCACAGCTGACGGTGTTTTCAGGAAAGAAATGTCCTGATTGTATGTGGACACGCTCCACTTTCTATTCCCAGAGACCAGAGAGTCCCAGAGGAAGTGAGTCCTGTGAGGACTCGGCTATTTTTGGACTTAAAGTCACTTAAAAATGTAATTTTGATGAGAGCGAGATCCAACCAGCGCATCTCCCAGCTCGCTGTGGAGGTTCATCAGGTTCAGGGCGGCTCGGACACGAGACGTGTGCGGGCACGCCGCCAGGATAAATGATGGAAATCACTTCAACCAAACACCGAGGAGAAGCAAACAGAGAGGAGCAGCTTCTTCTGCAAATGAAAGCTCTTTGTGTCGAGCTTCCACTTTGTGTACGAGGCTGGAACGAGGCTTTCAGCCAACATCCACAAACACAATGGATAGCCACAGTTTATCTTCCTTATTTCCAATTTCATGTGACATTTAACACCGCGCGCCCTGACCTTTTCCCTGCTGCTTATTAGCTCCACCGGCTGAAAGTTTTAGGCACAATCTGTTTGTCCTCGGCGTGTCTGCTCTGATTGTAACTTTGGAGAAGCTGGAGCAGATTTTAATGCACAGAGATAAACAACTGCTCTGTCGGCACAGGACAGATGTGAGTTCATTAACCACCACTGCTGTGGTTTGTGCTTTATTATAACAACAGAAGGTCTGCCTCCACCAGTCATGTGTGTCTCTGTAAAACATCTGATTTAAATCCTAAAAACAGAGCAGCTAGGGTTGCACTTTTATTTTCGGTCACACAGTTTAACTCCCAGCTGCTGATAAGTGAAGCCTAAAATGTGATAAATGTGCTCACACTCATCTTCCTCTCATCAGTTCTGCTGACGCTGAGGTGGCGTGTGGGCGTCGGGGTCAGTTTCATCTCCTTCTACCAGCTTTCTGATGAGCTGACTTTGGTATTGACAGGCTACCTGCCGCCGCCTGAGCCGCACTGACAGGGTAAACAGCGCCCATCTGCTGCTGCTGCTGCTGCTGGACACAAACGCCAAATAAGGCCTGACCCTGAGTGCGTGCTGAAGGAGAGAGAGCGCGGGGGGGGGGGGGCGAGGGAGAGTTACTCCGAGTCCTTGACTGATGCTTATGAGCTGCATCACTTCGGCTGGAGTTCTGGAAAGCACGGAGTATCCACTCAGTGGAAGTGGAACTTCCTGCCCGTGGCGTCTCATTGAACGTGTTCTTCATCGTAAACAAGTGAATGAGTCAGAGCGCGGCCTGCAGCTGTGGGGCGGCAGCAGGTTGGCGTCAGGACGGGAACTCATGAAGATCCTGGTGTTTAGAATCAGGTTCTGTGTTCCACACATTAACCCTTTGAGTGCAGCTATAAACGATGTTTATGTGTGAGGATCCCCACTCACGCGGCGCTGTCTCTTTAAAAGCGAATGTTTGGCTGAGTTTACATTTTGTGAGGCAGGGCTCCCTCTTGTTTTCTTTACAGCAGCCTTCAGGCTGATGGATGGCAGCGTGTGTGTGTGTGTGGAGCTGTCAGGGGTCACATGTTTCTCAGACACACACTGCTCATTAATAAACAGTGTGTGTGTGTGTGAGATTACGCGCCCGTTATAATGAGGGGCCCGTTCTGGTGCTGTCATCTCATCAGAGACACACTCCGACACTTTATTCTGTCTTCAAGGTCTGTTGTTTTCCTCTCTGCTGACATTTATTTGCATATCAGGCACCAACTTTTGACTTTTGACCTCATTTTCATATTATTACAACAGAACACAGTCAAATAATCCCAGTAATGTCCTGGACCTTCCTCTCCACCATGACACACACAGTTAAACAGGAAACATGTTCATGGTCGTGAGCTCTTTGACGCCTGGAGAGCTGCACCATCATGGCGACTTAAAAACAGGCACATTAGTGGAAGTGAAATGAACCTCTGACACGCTGAGACGGCTGTGGTTTGATATCTTTAGAGTCTGAGCAGATATTAGAGGAACTTCACTGTACCTGTGGTCTGACGCTCATGGGTCGACATTTTTGTTTCTCATGAAACATCTCACACAGTTTGTCTTATTTTACACAGGAAGTGGGCTCACACACACACACACACACACACACTCCAGCTGGTTTAGGAAACTTCTTGCTGTCAGTTTTACTGTTTTTGTTTTGTTCTGGCTCGAGCAGGTTCTCTGTCAGCTCGTGGGTCTCTGCCAGACATCAGCCAGTTAAAGTTAAAGTAAATTAAATCAGACTCCATCAACAGCAGCTGTAGATGGGCCGTGAGGCTGAATATGTGCTCAACAACAGGCTCTGGAGGAGCTGCAGAGGCTCACAGAGGCTCACAGATATGTGGCGCTGTGTTTGTGTAAGGGGTAAGGAGGAGGAGTTACATATTTACCTCTGAAGTTAGTGTTTGTTCCTCCTGTTATCTGTCCGTCACTCGGCCGGTGCTGCACATGATGCTGTTTGCTCAGAGACCATCACGTTCAGTCTGACGGGTTCCTCTCAGGGAAGTCCGGCATCTCCTCTCAGTTACATTCCACCTTCGGGGGTCCGGGCGTCCTGACCGGCTCGCTCTGCGCAGCTCATCCCACATCCGTGCGTAGCAGCCATGTTTGTACCGCTCCTCTGATCAATGCGTCCGTCAGCTGATCACAACCTGCAACAAAACACAAGTCAATTCTGTGATAGATTAATGCCAATGTTATTGTTTTCTTGTATTTTGTGGATTTGTAATCTGTATGTATTTAGTTTTTTCCTCCCCCCAACATGTGGCCCTGATGCAGCCTGTGCTGTTCAGGAAAATGTGAGACGAGGTCAACATTTCAGAACATGTGTGCATATTTCATAGTCCTGGCAGCCGAAGATGTGATTGTGCACCAGGAAAATGTGTCTAAGGTTATGAATGAATATTAATAATGAATGCATGAAGAGCCCTCGCCCAGTTTTTATTCCCTAACCTTAAAAAGCAGCTTTTTTATGTCAAATCAAACCACGATTAAAAATCAAACTTTCAGCTGAAAACACAGCAGCTCACGGCGTCAGGGGGACTCGGACCTCAGACCCCCACCCCACGTCCCCAGCCTGGACTTTATAACCATTTGTCATATCTGGCGGATGTATTATCGACCGATGTGTCTTTCTTTGTGAGGACGTGTTGACTTTTCTGCAGGACACTTACACAGAGGACTTTTTGTTCCAGGCAGGTCGATGTGCTGCCACTCTCAGTGCAGCTAGGTGGAGGGGCTGTGGAGGTGGAGCAGCGGCTGAACTCTGTACGTCTCTTTTGTTCCACATCGATGTGGTAAAGCTGCAGCCCCCCCCGTCGCCTCCGTCAGGAATGTTTGGAGAGTGAAAAGTTCAATCGACCTGTGGCTTTCATACAATTCAGAAGGAGCTCAGAAATCAATGTGTCACGCTGCATATTTCCGTCACCTCCGCAGGCCCCTGCTGCTCCGTCATTACCGCCTCCGCTCACGTGTCCCGGTGGTTGAAAGATGCAGATCGATGGTGCAGCAGCTCGTCCCTGCTGCGGCTCCTTTCAGACTCACCAACAGGTGACACTTTGTGTGGCGTCCCAGAGGAGCTGCAGGGCGAGTCGGTTCATGCCCTCTTACGCAGCTCCACACTGGGACTCACAGGCGCTTCCACCTGAGGCTGTCAGCATCTGACAGCGATGGCACAGAATTAATTTATGACTTCATAATGAAGGATGTTTATGAGCAGTAAGCCTGTGCGGTGCCCGGCTTCCTCTGAGGCTGACGCCGCTGACTGCTGCTGCGTTCAGCAGGTTTGTAAATATCAAACAGGCCTTGGGGTTCACAGGCGAGCCGCCGCCTCCGTCCTTGTCCTCTCCGAGCCTCTTATCAGTCTGAGAAAACACAGCGAGCGAGGCAGCGAGCAAATCTGACAGATCCAATCAGTCATGTTAACAGCAGGGTGGGAGGACTGTGACCAGCGAGGTTCATGTGTTCACAGGGATGCACCTAAAATGGTGTCAGACTCCGGTTTGTCATCAGGCCGCCCTGTGAACATGTGACACACAATCATACAAAGATGTCATGGAAACTGTCTGATCACAGACCAGCTGTAACATCGGCCGTGACGATGACGGACAGATGCCTGCAGTGCAGCGAGGAGCCGATGCTGCTCCTGGAACATCTGAAGAGAATGATGAGGACCTACAGGAGGAGACGTGTCATTATTTATTGAAGTTTAGTTGACTTTCAGCTATTAAAAGACACCATGTGCTATATTTAACTGGCTCAAAGGTTAAAATATCAGCACATGTCCATTCAATGAGATGACAGGATAAGAAGACACATTTCAAACACACACACAGTAACACAGCTACAAACAGGTAGAAGGCTGCGGCTCAGACAGACACTCTCTGAATGTTGGTCATGTGACTGCTGCTCACATGTGAAGTCATCAGGAGCTCACAGACAGTCTGTGATATGACTGCTGAGTCTTTAATGGCTTCCAGGCTGCACTAAACGGGAGAAATGTTTGGTTTCATTTTCTAAAACCTTCTCCATGAATACACTTTTGAAGCTTACGCTCTCTGATGTGAGTGGATGTCACTAAGAGAAGCTGACCTCCTGGATGAGGCTCTGGAGCAGTTTGTGGACCTTGGCTGGCCACGGACAACAGAAAACGCATTACCCACCAGCTGTGAAAGTTATCGGTAAACTTTGTGCGACATTTCAAAATTAGTTCTGACGAAGAGTCAGACTCTGCAGCGAGTCTCCATCCAGACAAACTTCTGCAGACACGGAGGTCATGTGAGCGTCTGAGGAGGTTTCTGCAGAGCCAAATGCCACAAAGTCCACAGAGATGGAGCGGATTTGTTTCACTTCTCTGTTCTGTTTTGTCTGCAAAGTGCTGAGAGGGGTTTTGCATTCAGAACTAAGCGTCTCGGAGCGGCCGGCTGGCTTTCATCTCTGCCGAGCGCGTCCTCTGACTCATAAGCAGCAGCTGAACACACAGCGGCTCTCTGTGGCCGCCGATCAATAACCATTTCCAGCCCAGGAGTTTTCTCAAGCTCTGTCAATTTGGGGATTGATTGTCTAAACGCTGCTGAATGTGTGTGCTTTTATTAGTGTGTGTTTATCAATTTGCTTCCATGAGTGTGTGTGTGTGTTCAGCCTCAGGCCAGAATAAGCAGCCTGTGTGTACTCTGAGTAATTAGACTCTGCTCTCCAGAATAAAGTCATCACAGCCTTCCTCCATTTCACATTTGAAAGGATCCAGTGTCTGACTCAAGCGCTTCCTGCGCCTCGCCATCGCGCCGGCTTTAAACCTGGTTCTTGGTCGGAACAGACCCTTTCTGCCCTCTGCAACAAGCTTCTCCACCTTTTTATGACTAATCATGGTCGCAAAGGAAACAAATGACCACAGGGGGGCGACAGGTATGTGAACACTGAGGAGCTACAAACGCTAATCTTAAATATCATGCTAACCATCATCACTCAGGACATTAAACAACTTCTAAACTGGACCACAGGAGGGCGCCAAACACACCAACACAAGCTGTTTTTTTGTGGTTTGATTCCCCTTAGATCAGATGTAGTGCTCTGGATTCAGATGTCCGTGGATGTTCCTCTGGCATCGTCATCATTTGTGACAGAAATGTTGCTCTTTATGAAAAACACACAGCCCCTACATGCAGCACCTGATTCTCCTGAGTGGGATGGAATTAGCTTCGCACAGCTGGAAGCTGGAGGTGTTTACTGTTGGACAGAAATAGCTGCAGCTGCCGGTCCTGCTGCTCGCTTTGACACAGGGGACCGGCGCTGATTTCCACTGAAGGCACACTTTGTGCTGGCGAGTGTATCCTGACTTTCCGCGGCAGCTCGGTGCGTCCTGGCTGAAACCGAACGTGCAGAATATGCGGTGTGAACGAAGGGAGACGATGATGCTGCGATGCCTCGACATGATCAGGTTTATAAAAACAGCACGCGCTGTGTGAGAACTTCTCGTCATGGACTCCAATCTGTGGCTTCACCTTCTTTAACGTCTCCTCTGACTGTGCCGTCCCAGCATCCTCTCTGTCTCGCTGTGTTTTTTTTATTATTTGTGTCTGTGTGTGTGATGGGGCCAAATTTTCTGCTCCAGTTTTCCTGCCTGCCGCTCAGCCTCCCGCCTGTAACATGCTCGTCTTAAATCAGCTGCAGGAAGCGGCTCCTGCTGCGGACAGCGGAGCTTCATGTTATTCAGAAGAAACGCCTCACCTGAACCAGGCTGTGTGTTTAAACTGCTCCTACATGAGGCTGTTAGAGGGCTCACCTGAAAGTGAGTTAACAGACTGCTCTGGATGAAAGTACAGACCTCTGCTGCCATCTTTCTTCTACGTTTCACTGCCTGGTTTGTGAGAAACTGATGTTAAAAGGCGCCGGACTGCACGTCCAGGAGTGATGAGAAACATAAGAATGTGCAGCTTAGTTTATGAACCTGTCTGAACCAGCAGTGCCTCTTCTAGCCTTTATGCTAAGCTAAGCTAAGCTAAGCACACAGAAATGAGAGGACAGGCTTAAAGAGAATGAGTAACAGAGTAATCAATAAATAATCTGTGGGTTGTGAATGGTATCAGGGAGGAAGGATGAGCAAAGGGGCTGCCCCCGCTGAGCTGCAGCTGTCTGCTGTGGCTGCACATGGGTTTTAAAATGGAGGTCAGTGTGACACAGGGCTGTGTTGTTCTTGGCCCTGGGCTGGATTCACAGCAGGACGCCGTTCCTGTCAGAGCCCCACAGACAGCATGGCTCTCCATCCATCCATCCTCCAGACTGTCTGCTGATCCATGAAAGGCTCTGAAGGCAACAGGTCAGCGTGAAGATCCACATGGAGAAGAGGCCAAAATATAGAGAGGATATGGCCCACGACCACCCGCATGGTCCTTCACAGGGGGACACGGACACAGGGGGGACGTTGGATTAAACTCAGTAAAAATGAGTTTGTTGAAAGTAGGAGTAAAAAAAGCTGTTTCAGGGCCTCCTGCAGCTCCTCCTTCAGCTCCTCCTGCAGCTCCTCCTGCAGCTCCTCCTTCAGCTCCTCCTGCAGCTCCTCCTTCAGCTCTTCCTGCAGCTCCTCCTGCAGCTCCTCCTTCAGCTCCTCCTGCAGCTCCTCCTTCAGCTCCTTCAGCTCTTCCTGCAGCTCCTCCTGCAGCTCCTCCTTCAGCTCCTCCTGCAGCTCCTCCTTCAGCTCTTCCTGCAGCTCCTCCTGCAGCTCCTCCTTCAGCTCTTCCTGCAGCTCCTCCTGCAGCTCCTCCTGCAGCTCCTCCTTCAGCTCTTCCTGCAGCTCCTCCTGCAGCTCCTCCTGCAGCTCCTCCTTCAGCTCTTCCTGCAGCTCCTCCTGCTCTCTGCTGTCAGCCTCCAGCAGATTCTCCAGCAGATGTGGAGACAGAGCGAGTGTGTCACAGCTTCACCGGCAGGAGCACAGAACCTGACAGGTTCTCCTCTGCTCTGGGGGCCGGACATTTACAGAGACCCCAGCACCTCCCGAAGACCTCCATCTGCCTGACCGGGGGGGGGTTTGCTGACAGAGAGCCAAGATCAAACATTTAGAGCGGAGGAACTGAGCAGGTGGAGCAGAGACGTGGAGGTGAAGGAGGTGAAGATGGAGGGATGGGGGGGGGGGGCTGATGACATGAAGAGAGTCGGCCATCTGCTCCTCTTTTCAACCTTTCTGACTGGCCGGACAGGATTGTGGATTAATAATATGATATAAAGAGGTTTCAGTGAGCGCCGCCGCCGCCGCTTTGATCAATCACATGTTTGTTAACTCAGCAGCATGTGAGGGTGAACGATTGGAGACTGTGTGGTGGAGAGGCAGCGGAAACAGAGGAAAAGGTGCAGGTGGTGCTCATGTAGTGTGTGTGTGTGTGTGTGTGTGCAGTGAGGTTTCACTGAGCCTGCACTCTAAAACCTGCAGTGAATTCCAGGTTTATCTGAGCTTAAATACCTGAAAAACTCAGAGACGAGCAGCGCTGCAGGATTTCTCTCACCTAAAGTAAAATTACTTTATTTATTGATGTTCTCTCTCCACATTGGACTGCAGAGCTGCTGGTCCCGGGCAGGGACAGCTGCTGGAGTCTCTGTCTGCAGTGTCCAGTGTCAGCTTTGGTCCACACATGGACAGAGGACTGATGGATCCAGACTTCATGACCCCCAAAAGAACCAGGAGGAGACAGAGCAGCCTGAACAGGAAATGACGACCTGAAACATGTCGATTTAAAGATGGAGGTCGGTCAGACGGCATGAAGTGATTTCACAGTGATTGATATCTGGGATTAGCAGATTAGCTTAGCACTGTAACAATGGACCTGGATGGATGAGACACGTCTGCAGCAGAAATCAATTAGACCTGATTCAAAGATGACGTGATAAGAAGGCTGCTTCTTTGCTCTCTGTGTCATTTTAACATTAGGGACTCGTTTTTATGCATTAAATCCTCTTCTGCTGGCGCCATCATCCACATGAAGGGATGCTGGATGTGTGTGGCAGGCGCACCACGCCGTCCTTTGTGTGTCCCTGCCAGCAGTTTGCAGGTTAAATTAAGTCCTTTGTGTGCGACGCGGGGCCTTTTCTCCAGGTTGTGGTGGCCCTGCCCCGGCTCTTCAAACACGGAAACCACACGCCCAGCAGGGGGAAAGCGTGCCTTCGGCTGAATAGCCATTGTCTGCCCAGATGATTGTGAGTCACTGTAACTGGCAGCACAAGCCGGGGGAGTCAAATGATGTGATGCAGCAGAGAGACCTCCATTGTGGCCCCGTGTGAAGCCGCGGCAGGGACGGCGGCCCTGGCAGATACCGGCTTGTCGGACACTTGCAGGAGGCTTTGTGTGAATAGTGGAGTGATTCAGACAGCGGCGGCCGGGCGAGCATCATTCTCAGTAGATCAGACTGACTCTGTGAGTAGAACGTCTGAGGTTTGGTCAGGAGGTCACGGCTGCTTCCTGACAACGAGACCACAGGGTCTGGACCGCAGGGCGCCAGTTTAGCTCTTTTTAAAACTCGTGCACAATAATTCAGACTTCAGTTGTGTTTGGTTTGTAGTCAGCAGAGAGAGTGAGAGTTTAAATACAAGTGAACAGGTTCAGAATAACAGCTGTCATTAGTCAGCAGAGCTCAGACATGATATCACTGCTCAGTCCCAGCTGCTTCATAATTCAGAAGCAGATTCAGATTTTTTTAGGAACCTGAACTGTTTTTGTACATTTTAATCACAGACATGCAGATTTATAATAAAACTGCTTCTAATAATCCTGATTTGTGCTGATACTGAAGTCCTCTTCCTGTGAGCTGACAGATGGTGAAAAAATCTTCAACTGTGAGAGCCGGCCAGCAAGCCGCAGGTGTGTGTGTGTGAGAGAGAGAGAGTGCTGAGCCTACCCACACACACTACCTGCCTCCTCTACATTCTCAGATCCTACGGGGTGCACAGTGGGACAAAAATCTGTTTTTTAGTCCGATTCACAGCCTGTAAAAAAAAACAAAACTGAGCTGGACGAGCGGCGTCTCTGAGTGATGGATGTCTGTCACAGCAGTGTGAACCTGCTCCTTCAGAAGCTGCTGGAGCGTACCACAAAGAAGAAGCTCGCTTCAGTCCTTTCATGACTCGTGTTTTTGTGCTTCATCTTAACGTGTCGTCCATCTGTGTGGAAGCTCTTCTTCTGCTGGTCTGTGTGTCTAAACTCCAGTTTTCTTTCTCTTTCAGAGGCCAGAGATCAAAATGGGAGGCAAGCTCAGCAAAAAGAAGAAGGGATACAACGTAAACGATGACAAGGCCAAAGACAAGGACGCCAAAGCCGAGGGGGCCTCAGCCGAGGAGAGCGAAGCACCGAAAGACAACAAAGACGAGGCCCCGGCCGCCACCGACGCTAAGGATGTAGCGAATGACACGGCGGCTAAGGAGGCGCCGGCGGCTGATGCTGCGGCGCCCAAAGAGGAAGAGAAGAACGCGGCTCCTGCAGCCAAGGAGCCCGAGAAACCCGCCGCCAACGCCGAGCCGAAAACAGAGGCGCCCAAGAGCGTGGAGCCCGCCAAGGCCGAGGAGAAGCCAGCCGCCCCGGCCAAAGAACCCGCCCCTGCCGCCAAGGAGCCTGAGGCGAAAGCCGCGGCCCCCGCCCCGGCTGCAGAGAGCAAAGGTGAGGCCGACGCCAAAAAGACTGAGGCCCCCGCGGCACCAGCAGCCAAAGCCGAGGCGGCCCCTGCAGCCTCCCCCGACCCCAAGCCCACAGAAGCGGCAGCGGCGGCTGCGGCGCCGCCAAAGGAGGCCGCCGCCGCTGCACCTAGTTCAACACCAGCTGCCGACCCTCCTGCCAAGGAGGCGAACGCCACAGAGGCGCCAAGCAAGGATCAAACCGTAGCAGTTCAAGATTAATGGACAGCTTCTTTTCGGAAATGAAGAAATAAATTACTTAACTCAACAAGGATGAAGATTAAAAAACGAAAATGAAATTTACTAGCCCACCCATATTACGATAACAATAATAATAATAATTGTAATGATGATGATGATGATGATGATTTGTGAGGAGGACTGGAGGAGTTTCCCACCGCCGCAGATGATTATTGCTATTATTATTGTTATGTTTTATTCTATTTTTTTCTGCTGTAGTATTTGAACTTTGATACGAGTCTGTGTCGGCCACACGCCTCGCCATCCCACATCCCATCATCCCTCACACTCACACGGTCCAGAGGTTCGACCTGACCCATCCAGCACGCTGCGGATCAGTCCTGATGGAAGGAGGAGGGGGGAGGGGCTTAGAATCACCAGCTGGACTCGAACTGTCCGCTCTCCAGCCCCTCCTCCTCCTCCTCCTCCTCCTCCTGTGTTCTCGGCTTGGTTCCTCGGGTTCTTCGGTGCTGTGGAGTTGTGTGTTCGTCCGGCTCGTCCTCCCCTCGGCTCCTCGGTGTTGTGCGGTCGTGTTGTTTCCTCGATTTGAATTGATGGTCGTCAGACCGGCTGCTGAGACTTTCTCAGACGTTTTGAAGGTTTCAGAGGTTCTGCAGAGAAAAACACGTTCTTAGACGCATTAAAACACTCACGGGAGTTTTTCAGATATTTTGTACTGAAACCCTTAGATATATTCTAATGAAACTAAGTGGTTTTTTAACATTTGTAATGCTTATAAAATCTGCAAAGCTTCTGTGAAAAGGATCTTCACGATGCTCTGAGAAGGTTTCGTGCACGTTGTGAACACATCCGGTGAAAACAGGCTGCACACTCACCGCTCTGAGCTGACGTCTGTGGCCTCCTGAGGACCGCTCGGACCTCTTCTCACCTGCTGCATGATGCTTGTAGTGCACGCTTGAAAGGCCCCGAGACAGGCAGGACATGGACATCTGTCTCCAGAGAACCTATTATCAGTGGAAAAATATACATACATTTGAATTTGAACCCCCCCTTAAAGCAGCCTCTCGGCCCCGCCCACAGAGTCTATGTGACTCTATGTGGCGGCCATTTTGCGCATGTTGCGGTGCAGCTGTGTTCTGTCCACTGTGGAGGAGGAGCGGGGGTGTTTCTGCCGATCATCAGACCCATCAGGTCACCTGGTCGGCGTGCGATGGTCCGTGCCACGGAGGCTGCCGCCAGCCATGCTGCGATAAGCCGTGCACGTGGAAGGGAGCCTCTGATTTTCACCCGTCATGCTTTTCCCCGTTACGTTTCAGATCACATATACGTCCATGTGTGCAGTGGTGGAAACATTACGATGCGATGAAGCTGTGCTGAGACGCAAAGTGGACGTTTTAATCTGACGATGAGCACGCAGCGCTGGAATCACAGGCTAAAATCTAAAACGTCGGTCAGAGGCACCAGCAGTGAAGCCTGTACAGCACTCAAACACCTTTCCACCTCTGCACACATGCATGTATGAGTGTATGCATCCATCAGTCCCATCCATCAGACACACCGCGTCTTCCTCCCAGCACTCGTAGCAGAAACAAACATCGGAGGAGCGCCGTGCGTCGCCCGGTTCAGTTCTTCTTCCTCTCTTTGACTCAGTAAATTGCATGTCCGTGGTTGGGTGAACCTGTAGTCCTGTCTTTTTTGGTCAAGTGGAACAAAAAAAAAAAAAAAAATTCTCAGTCTGCATCCATGGCAACTACAGTTGATATTTTCATTCCATGTCTCACTCCATCGCTTTTCCCACACCACACATTCATACAAAAAGATGATATGAAATTGATGCATTCAAAATTATATGTACTTGTATAAATGGTGCAACAGTAATAAAATGTAAGAAATTGACCTTGAGCTCCGTGTGCTGGTCCACTTTTGTTTTTCAGGGGCGTACACCCCCCACCAGAGACGTCCTGAAGAAGTCCTGTTTAATGAACTTTAAGGTTAAACGTAACTGATGAGGCTGATAAAACACTGGAAGCTGATCACTTCCTGTGAGTCACACCTGGCACAGTTACAGCCCCCAGCCTCTCTGAGCTGTCATACAACAAGGACAGGCTTATTTTAAGGAGGAGAGAAATTGAGGTTAGATCAGCGACGCCTCCTCCATCCTCAGCAGGGCCGGTCTCAAACTGACTGCACTCTGCAATAAAGGAACAATATGACATATGAAAGTTCAAAATAAAAGAAACGTCTGCAGGAAACTCTGCTGGAACATGGTGAGGGTGAAACAAAGCAGCTGAGCCCCGTCAGCTGATGACTGCATGAAACAGTCCACAGCTCCTCTACGTGAAGTGAAACACCAGAAAGTCCTGTGTGTGCAAGCAGAGAAAATAAAGTTTATAAATGTTCTTACGGTAATTCTTAAAAGGACACATTTCTGGTCAGACAGAGGAGTGAAGAAACTGACGAGTATAAAGAGAATCAAAAAGCAGGATGACAGACAGACATCACAGCAGATAGACGATCAGACAAGCGGCTGCGTGTAGACGATGAGGACGTGTATAGAGGACAGTTGAGCAGAGGGGACAGGTGAGGACAATCACATGAAGCAGAGCAGCTGGGGGACCTCAGGCAGAGCAGAATGACAGAAGAGTCAGATGATCACAGAGCAGGTTGAAGCTGTGGAGGGCCTCACACAGACACAGGTTCAGATTAACACACTGCTGCAGAGTCAGGAACATTAAAATGCTCAGAAGCAGGAGCTCTGACCTTTAGGGTGTGAAACCAATCACACACACACTGGAGAGACAAGCCTCTGTCAGAACCTCGTCCATCAATCCATCAGTGTGAACGTTGGGATAAAAGAAGCAGACACGCAGTAATTACAGACAGAAGCGCTGTCAGGCGGACGACTGCTTTCCTGTCAGAGGCGTCACGTCGTGCCACAGTGACGGCGCCTGAATGAGAACAAACTATTGTCACTTTCTATTTTCCTGCTTTAGAATATATTTGAGTTTGAATAACACTCGTCATTCACAGAGAGGCTGCGGGCGGCCGTGGTCCTGATCCGGCTGCACCGTGCTTCTGTCCTCAGCGTGACCCCCCCAGTCCCTCACGACTGATCTCACGACTTCACGGGTTTACCTGAAGGTTCTGGCGAGAACCGTGACATCACACAGTCCTCTGTGTGTCCGTTGTGTTTTTATTTTGAAAATCAAGCCTTACTTCGTGAAGTTGGAAGTTGGACGTGTCTGGCACCGAGCCAGCCCTCATGTGGCTACATGAGGAACTGCAGTTCCACGTCAGCTCCTGACATAAGTAGCTTGATAAACATTTACATTTCTCCCTGATGTAAAGCAGATTGAGGAGATGGACAGATTATCTGTCAGCCTAAATAAGAAGCTCATTAAGAAGCAGAACTCCCTGTTTGTCTCCACATGCCCCCCCTCCAGTCAGAGCATGTGGACTTGCTGCAGGTCTTCCTGCTCTCGTACTAAGGAGCTCGTCACTCGGCCGCCTTTGTTTCTGCCTCTCCACTGAGATGCTCTTTGAAGCCTGCATGAGGAGCTGTGTGAGTTTCAAAGCCTTCAGCTTTCTGACTGTGAGCAGGTCCTCACCCAGCCTCCATCGCTCAGCTGTTCAAAGCCGAGAGCGTTGTGGGGGAGGATCACAGCGAAAGGGGGGGGGCATGATGGAGGCGAGGCTTTGTGGAAGATCAGTCAGATCCTCCTGACGGGTGGATGCTACTCTCCATCCTCCGGGCCAAATGTGCAGAATCTGTCAGGGACGATCTGGCAGCATGTTTGTCACCAGATATTCTCGTGATGGTAATCAGACATGGTTCAGGCTGTGGGGACACAGAGACGTGTCAAAATGTGAAACAAAGAAGAACACGAGGCACTGTAAAGGAGCCACAGAGATGATGCTTATTTTCAGCTTCTCTTGGTGCAGGTGTGGGTAGAGGAGGGTCAGAGAACTCAAGATCCAGGTGTTAGTCTCAGCAAGCAGTGCAGTCAAAATGAGAAGTTAAAGCAGAATAAAGAAGACACATCATGTCTATGGACAGACAGCAGGAAGAGCAGAGGAGGAAGAGGAGCATGCATGCAGTAATGTGCAGCTAGATGTATGAACAGAGGCAGAGAGGCTGGTCTGATAGCTCTCAGAAGGACTACACAGGAAAACAGGCCTGCTGAGAGAGTGGGGGCAGCACTGCCAGCCATGCTCATTGGAGCTCAGAGGGTTAACCTTTAGAGGAGTGCTCAGATCAGACCCTGTCATCACTTTGTACAAACACCAGTGATTAGTGGAGCTCAATGAACAGCAGTGAATGTTGGCTGGGAAGACCAGCAGGTGTAGCTGGAGATGGAGGAAGCGGCTCATTGATCCTTCACGGCCATGATGAACGACATCCTGAAGAAGCAGCACCTAAAATGAACACTTCACCTCCATAAAGCGCCGTTTGGCTGTAAGGAAAGAGTGAGAGTGACCAACAGTGAGGAAGAGGAGGACGGCAGGTGGAGCAGGTGGAGCAGGTCTTTGTAGAATAAGCAGAACTTGTCTTGATGATCTGAACGCTGACCTGAACGCGTGGACGCTCGGAGCAGCTTCTGATGGAGTCAGCGTGAGTACACTCACACTGACTCCATCAGAAGCTGGAGTAAAGGCAGTGCTGGGGAAATGTGCATTTGTAACAAGCTAGTGGAGCAAATTTGGAGCGAGTGAAGCATGAGGGCGCTCCTAAAATATTCAGCGTTTCCCATGATCTCCCCCATGTTTCCCCCGTCTCCCTGGTTCTTGCGTAATCTTACATAATGTTCTGAATATTTAACGTGCTGCTCTCCGCTGCTGAAGGAACGAGGGCGACGGGCTTGATCCACTCTGGAGGAAGTGGGAGCAGCTTGTTGCAGATAATGAAAGGATGTGTTCTCCTGTCGAGGAGGATGCACACACACACACACACACACTCTGAAAGCTGCCTACTGCTGAAGTTTAATTGAAATGTTTACTCTCCAAAAACACGACTCTGTGACAGCTGGAAACAAGAAGCAGCTCCATCATTCACAGAGTTCCATGTGTAGGCTGCAGCATCCCCCGTGTTCCCTCCACAATCAGCCAATCAGAGCCCTCCATCATATTTGGACTTATTCCGATAAATAAAAGTTATTGATCCTCACAGGTGTAGTTCAGCAGGATCATCCTCACTGATTAACACCACTTTATGATGTTTGAAGCCTGAATATGATCACCAGAAGCTAAAAGCTAATGCTAAGCTAACTACAGCACCGTCACATGACTCCACCACCAGCACCACCAAGTTCACCGCTCTGACCTCTGACCTCTTCTACAGTACAAACACCTTTAATGACATTGTCTGTGGTCCCATTTAGCATGTAGCTAACAGGTTTAGCATCTTCACTGTGTGTTTGTGTGGTAGAATAAGAACCTGCTGAGACACACACTGAGGGGACAGGAAGTGCTAACATGCTAACACGTGGGCCGGGTGCTGAGATGCTTCCTTGGGCGTCTGCACTGTGATTGTGACTGTGATGGAGAAACTGCTCTTCATCCTCTAAGCGTCTGAGTGCATCAAATCAAAATGGAGGAAGACATTTACATGATCAGCTTTAGCTCAAACTGCTGTTTGTCTTAATTAAGGAAGGTTATTCAACACTTTATTTCTTAATATGTAGGAATGTTAGAAGTTTAAATGATGCACAAAATGCATCAGATTCTCTCTGACTCCTTAAAAATCTGAATTCTGTGGCTGTCTGCAGGTCGGTGTTGATGAATGTTGTTTATGAGCAGCATCAAACCGAAGACAAAAATGGACCAAAAAAAAAAAGGCGACACAACGGGAGGATGACAGCGGCGGCGCCTCATTTCCAGAATTAATGGCGGCTTTAACGGCTCCCTGGAGCTCCTCTGTGAGGAGGCATCACCATTAACGGGCCACAACAAAGAACCTGAAGCCACCGGTGCTACAAGAAGAAGCAGGAAATAACTGGAGACACCTGCTTTGATGTCCAACACGCCACAACTACCCCGCTGAGAAATCAGTGGAAAAAACTCCATGAAGAACCCGAGCGCCGGCCCTCCGCCCCGCTCTGACGCCTCATTGGTGCAGCCGCTTCCTGCATCCTCACGATTGGCTGTGAAGGCAGCCTCAGTGCCGGCTCTCGCCTAGCAACAGGCACGAGTGCATCCACTGCAGAGCACCCCACCACCCCACCCCCACTTACCCACTCCTGAGTGGGAGAGCAGCTGATAGATCGAGCAGAGAGAGAGAGAGAGAGAGAGAGAGAGAGAGAGAGAGAGAGAGAAGGATGGCAAATGTACACGAACACACAAAGTCACAGGGCGTGCACACACACACACACACACATGCATACACACACACACAGCAGCAGTTGTGTGTTGTGTTTTGAAATGTCACTCAGATCTCAGTTCATCACTGAACATTAATCATATTAATCATATTGATTGATCGCTTCCAACAACAACAAGTCCAGAGTGTGGTTCAGATCCTGGAGCGAGTGGACACGGCGTGCCAGCAGAACGCCGGCTGAAGCACCACGCTGCCTCCGCCAGCGCGCCGTCCTCTCATCCTGGTGTCACAGGTAAGAGACCATCCTCATGATGTCACAGGAAGTCCTCGGACCAGGCTCTGTCCATGGTCTGAGGTCCACTTCGTGATTGGTTTTATTGGTTTATTAGCTAGTAGTTAGCTAGTTTATTATAGATCCCCATTAGTCACTGCCTCAGCAGATCACCTTCTCTCTGTCCCTTTAAGCCGCCGCTCTTCACAGCCAATAAACCCACTGTCCTCTCACTGTTCTCCCAATTTAGATCTCACAAGTTTGGCAGACGATTACAAAGACTGACAGGTCTGTGAGAGCGTTAGCTGTCAGGCTGCTGCGGAGCAGAGGAGGAGGAGGAGGAGGAGGAAGAAGAGGAAGAGTTGGAGGAGGCATCTTCATGTCTCACTTTAAGGCTTTGGTTAATGTCACACAGGTACGCGGCCGCTCGCACCTCCACACACTAACAAGCTGAACATGGTGCTGATGTGACATCACAGCTTCTTAAATGAGGGGACGCTCCATCCATGTTCAGCCACTTACAGGCTCCAGGATCCAGTTACAGATTCAACCAGGGACTGTGTTGCTGGGAGGTGCCCGTGCTGCCAGCCACAGTTTTATTCTGTCTGTGTTGGGCTCACAGGGCTCGGTCTGGCTGGAGGTCTGAAGGTCTGAAGGTCTGAGCGTCAGGGTTTGATGAAACCTCCGGGGCCTTTTGTCCCAGTCAGCTCTCAGAGTGTATATTTCCTGTCCCTACTGCAGCGTACTCCATCAGGGTCGTTCAGACACCCAGACCTGTTACCTCCTCCAGATCCTGCTGGGGGGACCACAACCTGCTCCCAGGCCAGATGGTAGATGTAATCTCTCCAGCAGTGACATCTCCCTGGGTTGGCCCTGAGCCTGCTACACCTCTAAATCGAGGCGGCCAGATGCCCAAACACGGACGCTGTTTTCTTCTGTGTGATCAGATTCTTCCTCAGACTGTGCGGTGAGCTGTGCACTCGGCTCAGTGGGGAAAATGTCACATGCATCCATTCAGGAGGAGGAAAGGGTCCAACAAGTGCTCCTGCAGATCTTCATGAAACTGCAGGAGAAATCCAACACAGCAGCAGGAAGGCCGTGACACGTTCACTCCATCAGAGGTGCTCCTTGCCGAGCCTCCACCCAGCCTCCACCTCCAGCTCCTCGCTCCTTTTTTTGTCCACCTCTCCATCCTGCCCAGCAGGGGGTCTGTGCAGCCATCGGGCTCCGCTGTGTGGGAGAATGGGGGGGGGGGGGTGTTTCTGTGATTGTTATAATTTTCATCTCCATCCCCCCCGTTCATGTCTCTGGTCCGGGGCCATAGAGGGGAGTCAGCAGGCTTCAGTGGCCACGTCGTCATGGCAACCTCATACATACCGCACTGTACTGCTCTCAGAGACGACACAGCGATGTCGGCGAGTCATTTCTGTGTGTTTACCTCCATGTGACGTCTGTTTCTACAGCTGATGGAGGAGGTCTAACAGGGAACACACACATGTAATCATCACACACACACACTGATGTAAAGAATGTCTCCATCAGGTTCGTCGTTTCTCTGCTTACTCACACATGGACACATTCTTCCAAACAAACACTGCAGACTGCAGCTTGATGCTGCTTTTCTGCTCCGCTAGCTTCAGCTGGCTCTCTGCTCTCTCTGCTCCCCGCTGAGGATGTCTGTCTCCACATTTTTAGAACAAGAGAGAGAGAGAGAGGGAGAGGGAGCGTTCATTTTTGGCTTGTTCGCCTCAACAAGCTTCAATTTGTCTTCCACTTAGAGACCAATCGACTCGCTCAGCCCTTCGCCCCTGAGACCTGTGAGCGGTTTGGATTAGAAAATGGAGCTTTGCTAAACAGCGCTCAGCGGCGCGTGAGGTCCTCGGCTGGACGTCCAGAAAAAACAAATCTGCTTTAGCAGGATGGAACAATTGTGTCTACAGACCCACAAAGAGACAATCCCATCCAGCTCGTCTGGTTCCTGATCAAAAAGAGTGTTTGAATGATTCCAGCCCCTTATGATGTCATAAGGGATTTATTAGGTGGCTAACCAGGAAGTTAGCATCGACTTGTTTCCGTGAGCTAACAAGACAAAGTTTTTGTAGAATAATCCTGACTCATGAACACCGCCATCTTTAAAGCCTAAATGACACCACCGTGACCTCTGACCTTCTTCACAGCACAAACATCTAGATGATGATTTAGCCACTTGTTAGCAAACATCTGTGATGTACTTGCTAGTGGGGTGGAATGTATGACAGCTGTTAGCATGATAGCATCAATTAGCATTTGCATACTTAGGCCACATGACTATGAACATGTTTACAAAGAGTCAGCTAACAGCTAGCTAACAGCTAACCCGGTCTAAACTGGTATCTGCTGCTGGCCGGGCTCGCTCTTTCTGATCCCTACAAATCAATGCATGAGCAACATCAAATCTGAGCATCAGGTTCTGGCCTGAGACCTGGGGAGGTGCAGCCAGCTGGCAGAGGGAGCAGGGATCCGTTACCTTCCCTGGAGTCTGGCTGCTGGTGTGGCTGAAAACACAAATACCAAGAAATCCTGCGATGTTTCGGGGTGCAGCGCTGTTCAGAGGCAGACCTGTCACATCCTGTTAGGGGAGTGTGAGGCAGCGGCGTGTGTGTGTGTGTTGGGGTGAGACTGGTTCTTGGATGTGGGTTCAGCAGCACTGACAAGCCAAACATCATCGCCACCCCCCCCCCCCTCTCCTTAAGCCAGTCTAGCAGCTTGTCCTTCCCCAGGGTCCCGTGTCTGCCATGTCAGTCCACGTCTGGGTACTCAGTGGATCATAAAAACACACACACACAGCTTTATAAATACTCCTTATAAGCATCAAGATTAAATATGAAGATACATGTCTGTCTGATCATCAGAAGGCAGAGCGCCCTCTTGTGGTCATGTGAATAACTGCGTGTGACGATGGAAGATGGGATTGTGTGTGAGGCCGAAACCTGACCGGATACACGGTGCTAAGATCAGACAGGGTGATACGACAGATGAAATAAAAGACTTCCTGTGTCAGTGTCTCCTCCTCTGTCCCGCCCCTTCAGCAAACTACCCATGGAACCCGAGGCTACAGAGGACAGACGTCTCGTGTGTGTGTGTGTGTGTCTTTGCTGAGCTTCACACTGTGCAGACAGACAGACCTTCACCTGAAGCTCCGTCCTGCTCACAGACGCACCGTCCTCCCAGAAATAACCCGGCCTGCAGTGTTTGCTGACAACAGCTCCACCTCGTCCTGTCAGCGCAGCCGTCAGCTCCCAACACTTCCTGTCACTTCTCAGCCGCTAAACCTCTTAAACCGCAGACAAGCAGCAGCCTCTGTCCCAGGAGAGACGCTGGAGGGAGACTCTGAGAATGTAGGACAGTCGATGGCGCCGCGCAGCAGTGCTGTGATCACTGAGCGTAACAGGCCGTGATTCAGGAGGCGTCCTCGTTTCTGTTTACATTAACCTGCATAAATATGCTCCCAAGAGCCGTCATGACTCCACCTGGCCTGTGGGTGGCAGTGTAGGAAGGAGAAAATGATTCCATTACTGGACTACAGCTGCTCTGGCAGCGTTACTACACAAATAAGGTCGCGCCAGCTGACGCGCAGTTCACATTCAAACACGAATACAGCGTTTTCCGAAATCTCCACTTTTGCCGGAGTTTTCAGAAAGATTCGTTTTCAGAGGCTGCTGGTTGGTCCACTTTGTCCTGATCGCTGCCATCAGTGCATACTTGTGTTCAGGTGCGTGGGGCCCAAAGACAAAAGGCAAAAATATTCAACAAGTGAGCCTAAATTTAAGACCCCAAAAATCCAGAAACTCAAAGGATCCAAATAAACAAACAAAAGATGAACCAAAGACCTGAAAACAGAACCGAACCCAACCAGGAGGGAGGACCACAGACAGTGGGAGCAGTCAGGGCGGGCATGCAGTCACTGTGGAGAACACAAGAGGAAGTAAGACAGAGACATGCAGGGAACCTTTCAAAATAAAACAGGAAGTTCAAGGAAACCATGGAGAGTGAGGACTGAACATGAAGGTAACTAAACCAACTAGAAGAAACTAGCAAAGCAAAGCAAAGCCTGGACAACCCAACCAGAGATCACGGCTACTGAAGGGTTAAAACAGACAGCTGATGCTCTCCACTCAAACACACATAGCAGCCCTCACACAGATATGATTCAGTCAGATGAAGGTTATTGATCCCCGGAGAGGAAGTGGGTCACAGAGCAGCAGCAGGGGCTGAATGAGAGAATCCAGACCGCAGAGAGGACGCTGGCCTCCATCAGTCTGTGGGGGGGTGGAGGAGGAGAGTGATAAATAAATATACATCCAGACCTGGTGCTGCATCATCCATGGACTGTACATAAAGATGAATGACGTGACATCTGGACCGCCTCCTGGTGGCTGGCGGCGCCGTGAGCGAGATGTTTTGGTCTGTCGTCCATCTTTATACTCAGCCACGGTGTTGGACTGTCATTTAACGGATCATGCAGCCTGTCAGGGCTTCTGTCTTCCTCCAACATGGCCGCCTCTCTCTCAGTATTTAAACTCGGATGCAGCTGAAACTTCTGGTCCACCAATAAAAACACATTTCACATGCAAAGGAAGAGCCGAGCCGGAAAGGATCGAAGCCTGTCTGCAGCTCCTCTCTGTGTTCCTCACACTCTGAAACACTGCTGTTGTTGCTTAGCAACCATTACACCCATGAAAATATAACAAAGAACAGTGAGAAGATGCTGTAATCTCTGAGCTCCTGCAGCGAGGCAGCCTGAACCCTGAGCCGGAGTTCTGAGGATGACGTGAGAAAAAAAGAGTCGAACATCTGAGACAGCAGCATAGATGAGGAATAAGTCCAGGTCCTGTATGAAAATGAAATAGTTTAAAGAAAGTCAGAACCGTTCAGAAACAAACAGGATGAATACTGTAAACGTACACTTTCAGAGCCTGATGGAGAACCCGATGGAGCTGCTGAGCTTTCAGAGTCTGATGGAGAACCCGATGGAGCTGCTGAGCTTTCAGAACCTGATGGAGAACGCGAGGGAGCTGCTGAGCTTTCAGAACCTGATGGAGAACCTGATGGAGCTGCTGAGCTTTCAGAGCCTGATGGAGAACCTGATGGAGCTGCTGAGCTTTCAGAACCTGATGGAGAACCCGATGGAGCTGCTGAGCTTTCAGAGTCTGATGGAGAACCCGATGGAGCTGCTGAGCTTTCAGAACCTGATGGAGAACGCGAGGGAGCTGCTGAGCTTTCAGAACCTGATGGAGAACCTGATGGAGCTGCTGAGCTTTCAGAGCCTGATGGAGAACCCGATGGAGCTGCTGAGCTTTCAGAGCCTGATGGAGAACCCGATGGAGCTGCTGAGCTTTCAGCTTTCAGCTCCTTCAGGGTTGTCCCGGGTCCGGAGCCGTCCTCAGGTCTGCCTCCTCCTCCCTAACCTCGGCGCGGCCGGGTACATTTCAGAAGCAGCGCATCATGAGGCGGAGCGCTGAATCATAAAATGTGGAATCAAACATTGATGAAGGATCCGTGAATAATTCAGAGGCCGTGTGGAGACCTGCTGCTGCACAGGAGATCCAACAGGAGGTGAGTCAGACACTCTGTGTGTGTAAACGTCAGGACTCTGAGCTGACCGACCTCTGCTGATAGGGGGCGCTCTTAGGCTAAGTGGAGCCGTGCAGAGTTGGAGCCTCACTGGTCTGGGCTGCGTTCACAGTGTTTCGGTGTTTCACACCATCATGAACCTTTTCTGGCTGTTTGTCGCCTTTTACTCAGAATAACGGTTTGACATTATCGTGAACTCCAGACGCTCCCAGCCTGCGAGGCGGGCGTGAACTCTGAGTGATCAGACCTCATCTTCATCACTGATCTTCATCACTGATCAATGAAACCCTGTCTGCACAGACAGAAGGCTGATGACACTCAAGGACCCACAACGCTTCTGTGGTTACAGTTGCTACATGAGAGTTTCTCTTCACCTCTGTTTAAATAAAACTTCAAAAAATCAATGTGAGAAAAGTTGTTTTTACATTCTCTGGATCCAGACTCCATGATCCCAAAAGAACCAGGAAGAAACAGACGCAGCACAGACTGTTAGACCTGTTAACAGGTTCACCTCACTGTGATGATCAGCTGTTTGAAGCAGCAACCAGCCCAGTGCATTCTGGGAGTTGGATTTTACAGACAGTTCCTGTGTAATTTTGCACTCGCAGCTCTCCTCCTCCTCCTCCCCTCCTCTTCCTCCCCTCCTCTTCCTCCTCCTCCCCCTCTTCCTCCTCTTCTTGCTCTTCCTCCCCTCCTCTTCTACCTCCCCCTCTTCCTCCTCCTCCCCCCTCTCCCCCTCTTCCTCCTCCCCCTCTCCCTCCTCCTCCTCATTATGGTCGCTCCCTGGGACACATTTAAATGTTTTTCTTTTTTCTTCGTTCGTCCGGTTTGTCTCTTCTCTTTTGTCCTCACTGACCCATTTGAGCACTTTCAGGTACAGCCAGAGAGACTCACTGATGTGGGCTCGGGGGCTTGTTGCCTAGCAACAGGCAGCAAGCGGGCTTGTGTGGCGGCGGTGGTTTTATGTAACAGTGGGTTTGATGGTTGAATGTAGGGCGCTCAGTCTCCAGGGGGGGAGTGTAGGGACACGTGTGTGTGTGTGTGTGTGTGTGTGTGTGGCAGCAAATTCTTTGCATTCAACAAAAATATTCATTTAGACACAGACAAGAACTGACTGGAAACACTTTAAACTTCCATCAGTCTGAAGACGCATCAGGTGTTTCGTCTTTACAGGAAACCATGAGGAACCGCCCGTCATCTGTCCAACCAGGGAAACACAACCAGCCGCCGAGGAGCTTTGAAAGCTACCATGTAGCATCTTAGCTGACATGTCTGCAGGAAGGAAAATAAAACCCCCAAAAGTGCCGATACCTCCTCCAAACAGCAGAACCTGGAGGAGGAGGAGCCCGGACCAGCAGCGGCTCGGCTGTTAGCACACGGCTGTTAGCACGTGGCTGTTAGCCGCACTGGATAGATTTGTGAGGAAAGTGTGAGCATAAAGGGCAATGCTGCAGTTCCTCCAGTGTCCACTAGAGGGTGGCTTCAAAAAGAAGTCATTACCTCGCAGACCTCCAAGTTAAAACGTTTTAATGAACACGTTTACACCTGGAGTGTCCAGCGTTGTGTTTGCTCTCAGCTTTATATGCATGCATGTGGTGTGTGTTTGTGTCATGCTGTGTGCCTCTGTGTGTGTCTCTTCTCCCACTCCGCCTCCTGCCACAGATGGCGGTTGACTCTTTGTGGTCAATGGAGGAGCATCACAGACGGGAAGGAGGCGGTTGCCATGGTGACGGTGACGTCTCATTCAGATTCACTTAGTATTTTTATAACCAACTGATGCAGAGAAGCTGGTTTCTGCATGAACTCGGTGAACCCGGTCCTCCTGCCATCACTTCAGATGAGCTCGTTATTATTATTCCCTGCTGCTGTTAAAGTGACGGAGCTGACGGGTGGATGCATCTGAGGTAATAAACCCGAGCTGTGATGGTATCGGCACTGAGAGTGTGTGAGAGACAGGAGAAATCAGTGTGTGTGTGTTAAACTGTTCTCAGAACTAACTGCTGCCCAACTGTTCACCACTAGAGGGCAACATCACCATAAATGAAACACTAGCATGCTGCTAATAGCTCAGGTCAGTTCACATTAGGACTGATGGGACAGCAGGTCCTTCCTCCATGGCAGCCGGGGTCCTCACACACATATATATATAAAGGGGCTCTGCTGCTGCTGGTTGGATGTGTCCAATCAGAATGGAGGATGCTGGGAAGTGGCTTGTGGTGTGGGACTGCCTCCAGAGCGCCCCCTATAGAGCAGGAAGTCTAGAGAGTTCATTCCATGAAGAAATTCTGTTCTAATCAATGAACTGATGTAAATTTGTGTTTAGTTGTTTTTGTTTTAAACACTCACACACACACACTGCAGCCTCGCCGTGCCGATGTCACCATAGCAACCCACATCTCTGCCTCTCCCGCTGTTTCCTCCTCCTCCTCCTCCTCCTCTGTTTTTTCCTCCATGTCAAGAGAAAATCTATATGAGGGAGAAGAACGATCAATTTCTCCGAATGCAGCGTGTTTGTGTTTGTCTCTGTGGTGACCGCATGCTCCCTGGTTGATTTACAGATTTATTCATCAGCGATGGCTCCACACACACACACACACACACACACACACACACAGTGGGAGGACATTTAAAGCTGCAGTGTGTGAACTTCTCAAGTCAAACAGCATTTTAAGATACTTCAGCTGCGCTGCACAAAAACAGTTATTAATGTGTTTTAATCCAGATTAATCACAGCAATTTATCATTTCTGGTTGTATACTGACCCCTAGTGGTCAAGAAGCGACTATCAGGTGTCCACTACACAAAGCCATTATGTTAGATGCTGTATACCAAAAATACCAACTGAACAGTCACTTCCTGTTTCTGAGTCACATGGTCTCCTCCTCTGCCCCGCCCTCTTTAACAGACTGAGGCTGTTGATGGTGATAATACACAGCTTTGATTCATAATAAAAAAACCCTCCTCCTCCTCCTCAGCAGGATGAAGGCTCCAGGTCAGAGTAAAGAACAGACGAAGGGACGACAGATCAGTCACTGCAGGAGGCTAACCTGGAGTCTGTCGCCATCATGTGGACACTTTTGTGAACTGCAGGAGGAGCTCATCTCCTCCACTGTGTCCCCACAAACCAGCAGGGTTTCCTGTCTGATCAGAAGACGTTTTGACTTTTAGAGCTCAAAATAGTTGAAGTCAGCTCCTGAAGACTTTCCCTTCATGTTCCTTTCACACTGTAAACATCTAAAAGACCCACAGCAGCAACACCTCTGTTAAACATCTGTCTAAATATTACTCTCTCCATATTTTTAGGATCCGTTTTTAACAAACAGCTGAAAAACCTTTAAAATGATTATTTATCAGCTCTTATCAAACATCGACACAGTACAAGGAAGTCGTGCTTTTGATGGGGACTACTTTACGCGGTGGAGTAATCCACTGCTTCCTTGGTGTGTGTGTGTGTTTTCTCAGCATTTAAACTTTTATTTTGACTTCAGCTCAGAAACTCAGTGAAGTTCTGCACTGAGGATTCATGACCCGGTCACCGTCCTAATGGACAACACAACGCTTGGAAGCCGTTGACTGACCCGCAGTCCGTCTGATGCCAGCTGTCAAGTGTTTACTTCACGTGTGCAGGAAGTTTGGCCTCGAAAAGTCTCCTCGTTCCTTCTTCTTCTAATAACTGTCAGTTTGTTTTTGCTGCTGATCTCTGTTTGTGTAGTTCTCACGTGATCATACACACGACAGACCCACACCATGAGAATCAAAGAGGCACACACACTCGTGGCTTACATAAAAAATTAGACCCCTTTTATTGTGTTCTCATATATAAAAGAAATACAAAAAAGAAACATCGACACCAGGCGAGGGTCAGAGCGGGGCGGGGTTCCTGGGTCTCAGGCTGGGGAAGGGGGGTCGGTGGCTGGGCGACAAAAAAAGGGGAAACGACAGGAGGAAGGTCAGACAGTCCGAGGGGGTCCGTCACACAGACATCGAACAGATGAGGGCAGATGAAAACAGAACCCTCCCTTCCCCCCCACCACATCCTCCTCTTCCTCCTCCTCTTCATCCGAAGTAGAGTCTCAGTTCAAAAAACCTTCATTAAACTCAGAGCTAAGGAGGCAGCGGTGGTCTGAGTGGCTGAGTTAAACCCCAGTGGGAGGAGTGAAGGAGCTTTGGTGAGAGGTGGACTTCATTCATTGGAAATGACATTCATGATGTTGAAGGTTCGGCAGTTTGAACTTCGCCTCACTCTGATCTGACTGCAGCTGTAAACACACTTTACATTCAGAGCGTTTGTGGTGTCCTGACCGCATCGCAGCGGGGCCACAAGGCCGGTCCATCCTTGGTAACAAGACCTGAACTCTAACAGCCAAACTTTGAGGTTGCTAGGCAACATGAGCATCAGATCAGAAAGAAAAGACTGCTGTTTTGGACACTGCTGTGCTTCTTTCCTCCATGTCTGACACCGACAACACTCCACACATGCATATTCACAAACACTGCATGGATTCTGACCTAATGACCCAAATTCAGGAGTCAAGTCCAGATTTGTGTGTCCACACAGACTAAGCAAACCAGATAAGAGTGTCTTCAGCCCTGTAATCTGAATGTAGCCTTTGACCTGGACCAGGCTGCACAGCTGGGTCTGAGCCCGGTGGCCTGCCCTGAAATGAGTTTTTGTGCTGCCATCGTGTGATCGACATGGAGTCAGAGGCGGACCAGGCCCTCAGCAGCCTCCACCTCCTGTGAGGAGAAGCTCAAACTGCAACAACTCTTTTTGTAAACATGCCAGCGTTCTTCAGGTTTAACTCAACCACCGCGACCCGTTCTGCCTGACCAGCGGCTCCGCCTCCGAGAGAATCTGCACAGAACTGAAACTCCAGTCTGCTCCTCAGGACAGCTCAGTCTTATCCGCCGCCTCGGCGTGATGGCCGCTGCCCACCTCGGTGCCGCCGGGCGCTAACAACGTCCTCCGGTTGTAGTGGTGGTGGCCCTTCATGATGCCCGAGTTGTTGTTCTCGTTGAGGATCTGCTTCTGCTTCTGCCGATTGAGCGACTGCACCAGGCCGAGCACCACGGCCGCCAGCGAGTACTGCCCGGTGATTTTGCGCGGCTGCAGGATGAGCGGGTTGGGCTGGACGCGGCCCAGCAGGAAGTGCGTTCGGATCTTGCCCTCCTGCTCGCTGATGCCCTTCACGTAGATCTCGCCGCGGTACTCGAAGGCGAACCCACGCTCCTTCAGGATCAGGTAGGTCTCCTCGGGCACCTGGATCTTACCGCTCACGCCGGTGCTGTCCATCCGGCTGGCCAGGTTCACGGTCTTCCCCCAGATGTCGTACTGCGGCTTTTTGGCGCCGATCACGCCGGCCACCACCGAGCCGTGAGCCATGCCTGCAGCAAAGATCAAAGACGCATCAGAGAACATCCATGAAACAAAGAAGACTCTGTGTGAGCTGGCAACAGACGGAACCCCGCCCCTCTTACCGATCCTCAGCTCAAAGTTGTTGAAGGAGTGCTTGTTGATCTCCTGGATGCTCTCGTTGAGGGCGATAGCGAAGTCTGCCAGCGCACACAGGTGACCCCATTTATCTTCACACTGCTGCAGGAGCCAGAGCAGAGAGAGGAGTCAGCAGAGCAGCAGGCTGAGGCCAGCGCCACTGCCTCACAACTGTCTGTGTGTGTGTGTGTTAGATTAACACCTCCGATAATATCAGTCATAACGAGTTTTTACTGAGTCTGACCTGTTTTTCAGGCGACAGCCCGGAGACGGCCATGTAGGTGCTGCCGATCGTCTTTATCTTCTCGATGTCCTGGAAACGGTCCTCGCCGAGCAACTGTGGGAAAACACAGAGAGAGAGTTTGTGATGTTTTAAGTGTGAAACATGCTGAACACCGTCACAGGCTCCTTCTTCCTGCACCACATCACTCTCACTGTCCCTGCAGTGTGGGCTCTCCCCTCTCCCACTTTGCACCGATCCAGATGCTTTCATCTAACACAGATGTCGCCTCCATCTTTGAAAAGTCTGCGGCTCACCTCGTCAAAGTCGGCGATGATTTCGTTGAGGAGCCTCAGGCACTCCACTCCCTGGTTGTTCATCTCCGTCTGCGAGTAGAAGTCGGCGAATCCCGGGATGGAGGCGAACATCACGCCCACGGCGTCGTAGGACTGCGAGTACAGCTCCTGCAGGGACAGACACGCCGCTGACCGTCACATCGCTCCTCACAGAGATATGTTCACGGTAAGGGTTAAACTTTCCCCACAAGCTGAGTAAAACATGTATGTATGATGATTTCTCTCCTTCTCCTCTGACAGACACAAAGGCAGAATAAATGTTCCACTACCCTGTTTCCACCACCAGGGGGCAATGTTGACATGTGACCAGAGAGCAGCCGGTCCTCTCACACATGCACTAACTCATTGTGTCATTAGGGGAATATTTTAATTCTAGTAAACACTTCCATCAACATTTCCTCTTAATATTTCAGGAGACGGTCTCTCGGTGTAATTACACACTCAGCCTCTGACACCTCCGCTGACATCATTCACTTTTAATGAGCTCAGTCAGAAGTCACAACTTCACAGGGAAACTTCTCACTTGGCGATGACCTCTGAGGTCGTTACTCAAACGCCCCTCGCTCCCCATCCCACCGCCGCAGCGCGCCGGCCGCCATGTTGGCATCGAAATTAGTGGAGGCCGAAAGAAAGCAGGTCCACGGGCGCTCAGACTGCAGAGCCTTTTATATTTTAATGAACCAATTTATCTGTATGTGTGTTCTGTCCTTGTGCCTGTAAGGCGTCCTCGAGTGTTTTTAAAGGCGCCAATAAAAAAAACATTTTTATTATTATTATTTTGCTCTTTGTTCACAGGGTTCTTGCAGGTTTTAGTTAAATTTGAGACATTTTTAAGACCTTTCAAAGGTGAGGGAGGCGGGGGTGATGGCTTGAGCCCACTGAAGGCTGGTGTTTCTCCACCTTTGGACAAAACAAATGTGGTCGTCTTGCAAAGTTTACAGCGAGCTTGCTGGTTGCAAGGAACCTGTTTTCCCACGACAAGAAGGCGAAGTGACTGAACAGCAGCACCTCAAACAAAACAACAAAAGCAGCTTCTGATTGCAGCGTTTTACTCGGATTTTACGCGGCCAACACTTCTCAGGAATGAACAAAAGCAAAAAAAAAAATCAAGACTTGACAAGATTCAAGACCTGTGGGTGAAAATCTGGCCTTAAGTTTTAAATGTTAGACTTTTTTACGACCCTGCAAGAACCCTGGTTCAAGAGGATTTACAGGATTTTATTCAGATGTGTGATTATTAGGGAGGATGTTATTGATTTAATTATCTTATAGTTTCTTGATTTCATAATTACTTCAGTGATTTCCTCTGTTGAGGACAATCATGTGCACTCTACCGATGATGGCTTGCATCATTGATTGACTGTCCATGATTAATCAATGTGTTCTGACATTTCATGAACACACCAGTGGAATATGTCCAGAACATGTTCCTGGTTCCAGACTAACAGCTCAAACCTCCAACGTTAGAGCAGATCATGAGGGTTCAGATGATCACATGTCCACGGCTGTCCTGACCTAGGACCACCCGATGCCCTTCTTAAGACTTTACAGATACATAATGGGGTGGACAGCAGCCATTACAAACTCTGCATGACCTCCATGGCTCCTCCAGAACCCCACAGGACCCTCAGCTGCTCTGATGGCCATGCCTGGTGCACCTCTGAAGGGACGGACACCCTTCTCCTCAGCAGTGACTCTGCTCCGAGCCCCTCCCAGGAAAAAGCATCTGTACCATGTAACCATGGCAACTGCACATAAAAAAAGTCAGAAGCAGAATCTGAACCAGCAGCAGCTCAGTGTGCTGAAGTGTCCTCCAGCAAGAAACCCTCTAAATGAAAGCTCCAGTCCAGAGACTCCTGTTGACACTCTGTCACTTAATTAATTCCAAAGATCATCCAAACCTCTTCAGGGGTGTAGGATCCTATTAATAAGCTGGCGCTCCGGTATCTGAATCACAGAACAATAAACAGCCTGATTAATAATGTAACGAGTGATTAGGACCCAAACTATCCTAACAGATGCATTTTTAATCATGTCCCTTTTAATTAGGAGCAGGCACGGCAGCTGACATTCATCACTGATCTCCACCTTTGTTTGGGAGGTGACGGAGGATCGGAGGAGTCGGTGACAAAGAAGCCCGGCGAGGACAAAGTGGCGATTTGACTCCTGTGTGCGATAACTCTCCTCTCTGCTGACCAGAAGCATCTGTCACTGCTGAGAGGGTAAACAGGATGAAGGCGTCGCCTTTTTGCCACATTAAGCTGCACTAATCACATCCTGGTGATGGATCCATAAATACCTCCAAATTTATCTCATCTTTCATCCTAATTGCTGGCAGCTCATTACAGAGCGAGGTATCAGCCGCCATTTTAGAAAGACGCGTTTACACGTTTACGATAAAATTAATCTCATCGCAGTTTTTTAGCAGTGACGGACTGACACGCTGCAAATAAAGATGGACCAACCTTCTGTTGGGTTTCTTAAAGAACAGTTCTGAAGCTCACTGCTTCAGGGTTCATCATGTTGCCGCCTGACTCCACCTACCGCCTGTTGAAATATGGACAATAAGGTGGAGCACCCTCACCCTGAGTACAGGGGGAGCATCTTTGGATCGGCCAACATGAATCATTTTGCTGTAAAACTGGACATTAGAACATCGAGGTCTGTGAGGAGGGACAGCCAGCCCCCAGAGGCTGAAGGTTCGTGCTAGTTTGCATGATAAACATCAACATGCTAATGTTAGCCTTAGCTCAACAGAAAACCACACAGGCCAGAAGATGGCGGCACATCTGGTTGTAGATCAGCCTCAAAGGGCCCAGTCAGGGCTGAGTCTGTTCCCATTGATCCCCAGAATCTCCACATAGCTGCACACTCATTGCTCCTACATGGCTTCTTTGACTCCCTCCGGTCCTGTCTGCACTGGTACCAGGTTTCCTCTTGGCACCGCATCCTCTGATAGTCTGCAGCAGTAGCTTTAATATCATGACTGTTCTAAATGGCCAAACATACACCGACACCCCCTGGCTGTCAGGTGCAGAGCGGTTTCAGCCACACCCATTGCTACCAGGCAGATAAAATGATGCTCCACACCCGGTCTCTTCTCAGAACTCTGGCATTGAATGTAAATTTCCAGATGTGATCCGGCACTCTGCCTGAATTCCTTTTTCCCATTAGGTCAGCTTGTCAAACGTCTTCTTCGCCCTAGTCACCAGAGAAGTGCCCAGGAGCAGCAACAGCTACAAAAAAACGAGCCAGACGAGCCCACAGGGACGAGAGAAATCGATCGTCCTCGGTGGCAACAACTGCTGCTGAGCTCCAAACCGAAGCAACATCAACAACACGCCGTAAAGTTCACCGCTGCCCGGCTCTGATGAGCCATGAAAATAAAAACCAGGAGCTAATGCACTGCTGGATGAGGCTGAGAATAATTTCAGTGAATTAATGTGAGTGACTTAAATGCTCCATTCAGTGGAAAGTAAAAGGGCAGCGGCGGCAGGAGCGAACAAAAAGAGAAACTTTATAAAGTTTGACTGCAGAGCCGGGCCGGCTGACTCACTGCTGCGACACAGAGACAAATCAATGCTGCTGACTGACAACATGTTATTAACATCAAATACAATGCATGCGAGCAAAAAAAAGGGTCTGCAGCTCCACAAAGACTTCCGGCTGAACGAACCGCCCAACCAATTCTCTCTCTGTAGAGTCTTTGAAAAGCAATTACACAGAATGTTCTTGTCTGCACAGGCGGGAGGCTGAGCAAACGCATTGTAATGAACGCAGGGGGGTGGGGTGGGGGTGGGGGAGTAGTCTGCGTCTCTGCTTTCTAAAACAGCCAGGAGTGTTTAGATGTGACCTGTCACTGACTGAGCGGTGAGCTCGGGTCTTATTTTCATAACTCCCATCAGCCCTGCTGATAATAACGTGATGTGACACCTGAATAATAAGATACACAGACGAAGCACTCACACAGGACAGAACACACACTTTATCCTGTCAGCTTATCTAATTGAAAAAGAAATTATATGTGGTGTGCCACAAGGCAGCTGTTTGGATCCCCTGCAGTTTCCCCGTGGCTCTAATAAAGCTCCAGTCCAAACCAGAGCTGCTTTGACCTGACACCGTCACACTGACGGAGCAGAACTGTAAAAATAGTTTGACTGAATCAAGAAACCGTCTGTCACATACAGAAGGTCAAGCCATCTTCATCATTCATCTGTTAAACATATTTACGGGCACAGACTTGGAGCTGCTTCAAATATTCGACATGTTTTGCATCATTTGTTAAGAACAGAAGTACCTGATGTTTGTGTTTGTGTGTTGATTGTTATCCTGTTATTGTTGTAATGTCTGTGGACTGATCTGTAGACTGATCTGTAGTAGCCTGAAACCAGGATCAGAGCCCCCACTGAAGATGTCCAGTGTTCTATAACAACATGTAGCCAGTAAAAGTGTCGTTGATCCGTAGGAACTCGGTATTCGACCCTTGTGACCCTGTGTTGCACTGACCTCATTGTCCCGGTCCTTCTCCAGGAAGTGTCGGGCCACATGGCTGGGGAGGATGTTCCTCAGCATGTTCTCATTGTGTTCTCGTAGCTCCTTCATCTCGTTGATCTCCTCTTTGGCCTGGACCCGCCACAGAAAGTCCAGACGTGCCGTGTACTCCAGCTGGAAAACAGCACAGATCTCCAGGTGAACACCACACCTTCCACAGGGATTTACTGTAAAACACCACCTTACACACCTTCGACCTGTTAGTTCAGTGTGTTCAACTTCATCACACTAAGGGCAGATGTTATTTGCACCCAGTGGGGAAGCCAATGCGGAATGTGGCTACTAACAAGTATTGAAATTTAACTATGCTATTAGCACCTGACAGCGTGTGCACTGCGAATCAACTAAAACTAACAATGATTCTGCAATAATGTCAGCACCATGACTTCCTGAATATATGTGTCTAGTTTCACCCAGGTGCAAATAAACAACTCAGCACTTGTTATAACACGTTAGAGCCAGATTTTATTTACACGCTGGTACTAATAATGATGTTTACATAAAAGATGCTATTTGCACTTGCAAGAGAGGCTTCTGGTTAACATTCAAACCAATCAATCAGCTGAGTCTACATTTATATACAACTTTCTGAACACAGACTACTCTCACCCACGTGCAAACAGACACTATCTGTTATTTTTAGTAAGAAGTAGCACATCAGAGTTTTTGTTTACACCCTGGTGTCCAAATCTAATGATGCTATTTGCACCTGGCAAGTCATCATCCAGAGCAGAGTCCACATTGATGTTGCTCTTTATATCATAACACCAGACTATAACCGCCTTCTTGCCAAACCAGGACATCAAGGGCACAAATAGCTAAATATCATGAAGTGACTATTCTCACCCAGGTGTAAATAGACACTCTGCTTTAAAGTGAGAACCCGCTGCTTTCTGTGTGCCCCTCAGAGTCTCCGCTCCTTCAGAAAGGCTTCTCTTCATTACTTAATTGCTGAAAAATGTAAGCAGAGCTCAGGGAAAGTCTGCTGTTGATGTCATTTAGATGATGGAAAGGCTGAGCCGCCATTCTGGAACGAGCCGCTAAATTAAAAAATCCGTTAAAGGCTGGATCAATTATGTAACACATGAGAGTGCGATCAATCTGAAGCGCAGCAATAATAAGCAACAGAAATTGCTTTTTTGAATGCACAATTAATACAAAGTCATTTGAATACATTAGAGCTAAACAAAAGTCGCTGCTGTTTGGTTTGTAGTTGCAAAGGAGACGGGTGAAAAAAATCATCCCTGATATTGAAAATTAATTTGGAGGGCAGACAGATAAGCCTGTGAGGATTTAAGCGGCTGGCGGAAACCGTGTTGTGATTAGTCGTGGTATCAATTAGTCGCTTAATCATATGAGTGAATACAAAAAAACTTCAATCTCATTTTCTGTTTTTCTAATTAAGAACGCAAAGCCTGCCGGGCCCGCGCGGCGGTGGGATAATGAGATGGTGGCCGCTGAAAGAGCGGGTCGCTCCGTCGTTAACCAACATGACCTCTGCAGGCTTCTATTAACCCTCAAAGAGCAAAAATACTCCAAAATCCTAATGAAGGTTTTAGTCACCACAGACAGAGCTGCAGCTGGCTCACACAGCCCCTTCACACGGCTGCAGGTCCAGGCATCAGGGCGGAGTTTAAAACAGCGACTGGGGTTTGACTCCATTTTACTGGCAGCCATGTTTATTCCAACATTGTATAAATAGCGTGTATGAACTAAATCTAAATCCCAAATAACAACATTATGGAGCGCATTTCAGTCAGTTAAATTATGGACAGCCAATCAATTTAGAAACTTGAGAACATGGCTGATCCTCGCCAAAATAGCAGCGATAATAGTCACAACAGGAGACAGGAAGCTGGTATTTACAGTGGGATCTGTTGCCATGGTACCCAAGAAAATGGCAGAGAAGCTGACTGCGCTGGTGGGTGGGAAAACGTTACCTTCTAACAGTTTGTTATTGACTTCATTTGTCAGCACTGGATGTTGATGTTTAAACTATGTTAAATTGTGTATGTGTCTGTTTTTTAATTCCTTAATTCTTTTGTTGTGTTTCAGAAAACACAAAGCTGGACTGTACCCAGGCCGAGATGGAAGATTTCAAAAACTAACAAATATCAAGAAATATCTGCAAACATCATCTTCTCTGCCATTGACACGTGTAACGTCTGGATCTGGATCATCCTTTTGTCGCCGTGCTGTCGTCCATTGTGAGGAAAACGCACAAACACAGAGCGTGTTAAAACTGTTAGTGTTTCTGTGACGAGAGACACTTAAAGCCGTTTCACTGTGATGTGAAGAAGAGTCTATTACAGTAGAGAAGGAGGGACGGGTTCACTCCTTTATTATTCCTCACAGCCTCTTTCATTACCCAGGCGCTCGCTCTCATTCAGGGCTTGGAGTGTTGCGCATAATGTCTTCACAATAACACAACATCTTCACACATGTCCCCCTTTACAACGTGCAGAGATGATTCTCAACACAATCGTCCTCTCAGCTCTTTCATTGTGTAACACAAGTTAATGTGTTGAGTTTGTGCTGCAGGAAGTGGATTTTCTGTGAGCTGAAGAGTAAACTAAGCCACGAGCCTAATGGTGGAGACGGAGCGCTGATGGCGGCGGCTGTTCATGAGTGGCGCTTCCTGTCAGAGCAGTAATTACATGATGGTGAACACGGAGCACTTATTTTGAAATGATTAGTGTTTCTTATTTTGACATCACAGCTTTCTGTTGAATCATTTCAAGACCTGCAAATTAATCAGGCTAGCAGAGGAGATCCAATCTTTTAATTAAGTGGTGTAACAAGTGATCGTGTCACAACAACACAGAGGAAGTGATTCCAGCTTCCTGCGGTCAAAGTCTTCATAAACAGGCTCCGATAGGAGCGAGACGAGACCAAAGCAGGGGGAAGGCTAACTCCACGACCATCTCTGGATGTGTAAAGGCAGATATTTTCAGGGTTTGTAACACCTCCACAGGATGACCACGTTCCCCGGCTGTTTAACACATTCAACACATAAACCACTGAACGCGTTGCCAACATGGCCGAGCCTCCCACACCGACTCAGACATCTATCAGAGAGGGTTCGTCCATATTTATTCACAGTCTATGTTTCCTCCTGACCAACACGTTTTGCATGCTCTATATTAACACAACCACAAGGGGGCAGATGTGAGCACAGTGGTGCATCCTTCAAATATGGACGACTGACCTGAGGTCAGGAAAGCTCACCGGTGGCTCTAAATCCTGCAGAGACTAAAGGAAGCTGGGCATGCCCTCCAGCATCCTCACCAACTTCTACAGGTGTGGTGCTGAGAGCCTGCTGACCGGCTGCATCACAGCGCGGGACAGGATCACAGCAGCTCTACAGAGAGCGGTGGAGACGGCACAGCACGTCACTGGAACCAGGACATCCACCATGAGAGGTGTCTGTGGAAGGCACCCAGCACCACCAGGACCACAGACGCCCAGCATGCAGACTGTCCTCCTGACAAACATCTGACAGACGAGGCAGGAGCCTGAAGGACAGATTCCACCATCCACACACACACACACACAGTCTGCTGCCGCACACACTGTGACACACATTTGTCACTTTATCACTGCACCTACTGCCCTCAATCCTTATTCTGTTTATGAGCGGTGTGTAGATATGTCTTTAAACCAGATCATTCTATACATCCTGCTGCTGGGTCAACCCGTTTCTTCTCATTCACGACGTGTCGTTGTATTGTTGACCCCGTGCTAACCTGCACATGACAAATAAACCTGACCTGAACTAATAACCATCTGAGGAGAAGCGTGATCTAAATAAAACCTGGATTCAGGTGTGCTGAGTTCATTAAAGTATTAACGCTGCAGTGAAGAACGGCCGCTCCTGCTCGGCACACTGGCCCTTCCTGCTGTGAGTAAACGGACTCTTTCATATGCGCTCTGTTCTGTGGGAGCTGTGAGAGCTCCACGCCTTCATGCTGTAAGCCGTCATTGTCTCTGCTTTGCCAAACAAGTGCCCGAATTGACCCAGAGAAAATCAATATGCTGCTGGATGACTTCAAATACGGCTGCTTTCTACTTTCATGAGGCCACAAAAGACCTTCAATTACGGCCGCCTCCCCTCCATCTCTGACCGCCGCCGAGCCGCTGAACTGCATGATCAAAGGTTGCCATAGAGAGAGCATGAAAGCAGCACGGCGACACCAGTTTCCTCCAGGCCGCTGACCGCTGCGTCTTTATAAGAAAGGTTTGTCTAATGTAGCCGATACGTTACAGACCGCTTTTATTAGGATGCAGCTGTGTGTGTGCAGGTCACACACTGATCAGCGACACAGGCTGACAGGATGTTTTCCTGTGCTGTGATGCTGCTGCCTCACCTCCAACCTTTGCTGCTCCCTAAATTGTCGTCTACCTGCTCCCTCTTTGTCACAACAGGCAGTTCAGCCAAAGACCGATTTTCCTTCCTCGCTCTGTCCTTCAGCAGAAGATGAATAATGCCGCTTCCTGTCTTCACCTCACCCAGCTTTATCTCACCGCACAGACTATTCTGGCTTTAATTAACCCAAAGACACATGATCTGTTGTGGAGATTTTCACCTGTCGCCACTCTACGATGCAGCGGCGTGTGATTCCACCCACAGAAATAGAAACATGGCTGCATGTCTTCAGGAGGCAGCCATGACTTACAGTATATTCTCAGCATGTTGTCTGAACAGGATGGAGCTCCTCTGGGGTTCCATCTTAATCACAGCGTCGCTTCTGGCACCGCTCAGTTTATGAATTATTAATGAGCTGATCAATCGAGCCAGTTGTCACACAGTTTTTCCAGTGAGGACGTGTGTGACTCCTCCCTCCTCGCTCTCTTGCACTAAGGTGGGCGGGGCTAAGACCCAGAGGGACAAATGTCCAGGATGAGCAACAAAGAAACGAGAGGATGGGAGGAGCTTCATCATGTCCCTGCTGTGAAACTGGACCAGATCGATCAGGATTGACTCACTTTGGTAGCCAGCCCTCAAGTGGACACTGGAGGAACTGCAACTTTTGTTGCAGTTTTATTTATAAGGGTTTTTTTTTTATCTGTGTTACTGTGTGTACAATTTTAAACACTCACCCTAACTAACTATCTAACACCCTAACACAGCAAGGATTTATCAATAATTATATTTTCACATGTGTAATGAGAGCTCCCCTCTTCACACTTTCTCTCTATATAAATATAACTTACAGGATGAAAGGAAATTACCTTGTGTGTGAAATCAATCACTTTTAGTGTGTTAGGAGGAAAAGCACGGCAACAAGACACAAACATATATTATAAAAATCATTTTTTCAGTGTTACTGTGTGGATTTTTCCATCTCTTTTTTTGTCTTCCTTGACCGCCTTGTCTGCTCTGAAAGGCTGCGCTGTATCATGATACGGCAGCATGTATTATGCAGCAGACTGGTGCAGGTTGGGAGTACGCAGTACGAGCTGGCGCAGCCCTCAGCTGTGAGTCGATGCATTCAGACAGATTACAACAGGAGGCTGAGAGCTGGACAGAGAGACAGACGTGTGACAGACAGGAGCTGCACAGGATCACAAGCTACAGACAGACAGAGCTCACACTGCAACATAAAGTCCTGCTCCTCTATCCACGATCGCTACAAGCAGGGAGAGAGAGTTAGAAAGGCAGAACCATCGGGAGGAACCTCATTTTATGTGACGGTGCATCAATAAAAAACATCATCAACAACGATGCATGATTGTTTTCATCGATCATTACTGTTTGAATATACACATCAGAACCGTTGTACGGTCTTCTCTTCGGCCTTGTACTGAACGTCTGAACACAGCACGTCTGAAGCGTAACCATGAGCTGCTGCTTGCTTTATTTGAATCGATGAATCACTGGCTGCAGCTCTACTTTGTTAACCAGACTCTTTGTGTCATAACAAGTGCAGCGTCTGTTAATCTGTTATTTTTACTTTACGTTCGTCGCTAACACTAATTAGATGGTTGCATAGCAACAAGAATGATGCTGGGCTCCTCAGGCCCGCGGCGCTCTCTGTCTCTCTGTTATTACATTTTAAAGGAGCAGCTCTCCTCTTGTATCCACACCAAACATGCAGTAATTGTTTATATCTTCAGCAGCAGACAGCAACACACCAGAAAGTCCTCAAACTGAGGTATGGATGAGGTGATTGACAGCTGGAAGTGGGCGTGGTCTCACCTGCTGGCCGTGGTAAAACACAGCAAGGAGGAACATGGCCATCAGGAGCAGAGACGTCTCTTTGGTTCCCAGGAAGTTCCTGACGGAGCGGAGAGAAAAAAAGCTGCTGACATTACAGCTGCGAGGACATGGAGACATAATCAGAGGGTTTTTACTCTGAGAGCTCAGACTGCAGACAGATCAGAGGTTCTGATCTGAGGCTCGGTGAGGATTAACGCCTCACCGAGGTGTTTACGGCGCGTTCAGAGAGACTCCCGGAGCAGGAGGAGAATAAGAGCACATCACTGTTCAGTGTGAAGGATCAGCTGTGACTGTGAAATGTACTGAGGCTGGATGATGATACTAAAGACGCTGTTACAAAGTTCTAAGGAAGAAAAAATGACAATTAACTGCAGCAGCAAAGAAAAATACAGATGGAAGAAGCAGATATAAACCTTATAAACTAAGAGAGGAGCAGGGATGGAGCCCCTCTGCTCTCCGTCCAGTTCCTCTGTACGAACAGGCCCTCTGGTTATTTCCTCACACCGTCGGTGTAAATGTCACAGAGAACCTGTGCTAGATGGATTTTTTCTCACATTTGCAACATTCATGTCCAGAAAAAGGTCAACATGGCGGGCTCATGTGAGTCTGAGGCAGTCCCTGTACCTGTCCATGCTCTACACAGATCCATGTGAACTTTAGCAGCAGTGGTTACACTCTGAGCGGCAACACGGAGGTGGGCGGCTGATGACTCACTCTGTGTTGTGGTGGACGGTGTCGTAGCGGACAAACAGCGAGGTGTAGAAAGCCTCCGTCAGCAGCGAGTAGATGGCGATCATCACCAGCAGCACCGCCAGCTTCAACACGGAGTTCAGCCGCAGGAAGACGGCGCACGTCACCATCGCCAGGACGCCCGTAAACACGAAGTACTGGAAGGAGAGAGATGTGGTCAGCGGGTCTGACCTGTGTGACCCTGATATTCAGTCCTGTTAATCATTTAACTCTCAACTTTAATGTCTGAATTCTGTTTTTATTCTCAGGAAAGGTTTAAAATCTGAACCAGGATTAGTTTTTTACAGTGTCTCGTTGCCGGTGTCGATGTATTGAGTCTTTCTTTTATGATGGCTGAACTCATTGGTAACGGAGGCTTTCTGTAATTAAACTGAAATAGCTTCCATGATATCACCATGAAGTCAGTGTCCCCTCCAGCCACAGAGGCAATAATAAACCAATTAACTGACCCTTATATATATATAAAACGGTGGAATGGCCCTTTTTAAAGCATTAAGTTAACAGCCAGCTGCACCCAGCTCTCTGCTCCGGCTCACACATTTGGTAATAATCTGATAATATTGCGGCGTGTTTGCGTGCAGCTGAAAGAGTCCATAAGTCTTTTTTTACGTATCTAAAAACAGCTCTTATTTGCACACAGCAGCGCTCCTGACCCTGGGGAGGAAATAACTTTGTGATGTATACATGCAGCGATACGTGACTCAACCCGAGCTCGCAGCTATAAAAATGTGGCTCTCTTATTGAGTCCATCAATCAGCTGCATATTGTGTGAGCAAAATAACATAATGGATATTTTCTGCGTGACGTTCTGATGGCTCCATCCGTCGCAGCAGTCTGAGGCGAGACCTCCCTCTGGACGCGAGCAGATGTCGAGGATGTTTAATTCATCATTTTGCTGCTGTCGCAGAAACACAACAGATGGACCTGACTGCAGAACTCAGACACCTCATTTAGCCGGTACCTCTGGGTAGAAGCAGATGTCTGGGATGGAGGCCGACTCGTTGTACGTCTGGTTCCTAAAGGTGCTGGACTTGTCGAAGTCGCACCACAGCTGTGAGAGACCAAAGGGGCGGATTATTGTTGTTGTAAAGTATTAAAGTGATGCAAGATGAGTGTAAAAAAATACCCCAAATCCCCTTCCATACACATTTTCATCAAGCCTTTAATCTTTCAAGATGTTTGTGTCAGAAACTTGCAGCTGATCTGTGGGTAAACATGCAGAGACTCAGCTCTCACAGGGGGAGGCTCACAGGAAGTGATGTCAGACACACATAAACAGTGCTCTTCAGGTTAACTAAGGGTGACATCACGGCGTGTTTGTTCATTCATCTCATCGGCTGAACTCACTATGTTGATCATGGCTGCCAGGAAGTTGATGAGGATTGAGACGAAGACGATGACGTTCCGCGCGGCGTACGTCTCGTTGATCCAGCAGCAGGCTTTTCGCAGGATCAGAGGCAGACACTTGTAGTCCTCAGCCGTCGTAACCAGGACCAGGCAGGAATGCAGGACGATGAGGACGGAGAACTGGATCACCATGGTTACCATTCTGCAAAAAACAAAAGATTAACATACAGTTACTGCATGTAAACAACTGTTAAACCCAGAAGCAGTTTATCCTCTCACTCACCTTGCAGAGGGAAGCAGGCTCTGGATGGTTGTGATGAAGATGAGCACGATGAAGGCGCACACCAGGTTGGACTTAAAAACCTCATCCCTCATCTGTGAGTACTGCACCGTGAAGAGGAAGAAGAAGAGAGGAGGAAGAGGAGGTGAGGGGAAGATGGAGAAACAAGTGTTGAGACAAACACAGAGGACTGAAGACGAGCCACAGTGCTCCTCAAACACGCCAGTGCACAGACACATGCGACGGTTCCACCACAAACGGCAGAGAGAGACAGGAGCCGGCGGGCCGTGGGGTCCTGGGGAAGGTGCCAAGCTGACAAGCACAACGCTAGCTGTTAGCCGTTAGCCGTGAGTCAGAGACACAAACGGAGAGCGACATAAGCAAAGCTACACTTTTACAAGGCTAAAATTTGGATTAGGACTTTTTTTTACCCTCCAAGAGCAACGCTAACACTTTCACTGAAAGGACAGAAAGCAGCAGAGTGACTCCAGTCACTTTATTTAAATCCTGATTTTATCTCAGAATAGAAACTAGAGGAACAAGATAGATAATTCATTCACCTACTTAATGTTAGCATAAATAAAAATTAAACATATAATAAATAATATAAATTATATTTAGCTTGTTGTCGATAATAGTTACCATTAAAATTTTCGCAAAGTAACTGTGCTAATCACTGGTCCTGACTCGATCGATCTGTAAATGAGCTAGTGAGGAAGATAACGTTTAACCAAATGCTAAACATGCTCCGTAGCTTCCTGTGCAGGCATCAGATACAGCGGTTAGTAGTAGTAGTTAGCTCCGTGCTAGCAATCAGTAAACATGATGATTTATCTAACATGCATAAAGTAAATCTGCGTGTTTGTAGACTGGAAAATATTTCCTGAACTGTTGTGGTGGGATTTATTGATTAACTGCTTCCTGTTTGAGAATGTTAGCGTCAGCATTGAGTGGAAGGAAGCCGCCATGTAAGACTGAGCCACTTTTCCCCCCCGTGACCCCCGCTGCCCCGTCCTCGCTCTGTCTCTTTCTCAAAGGGTGCTGGGAAATTAGCAAGAGGATGCTTCATGTTTCTTCACAACTTTGGCAAAAAAACAAAAACAAAAACAAAAAAGGAGAAGAAGATGAGGAAGGCCGACAGCAAATCACTGCACATTTACTGAGGAGGGCAACAGAAGAAGAAGGTTTGGAAGATGGGACCCAAAGAAACACGCATGTGGAGGAGGAGGAGGAGGGGCCGATATGAAGATCAACTCAAAGGTCAAAGGTGAGTTCAGTCATGGAACAAAAAAAAGTCGGGGACTAAAAAGCTACAGGAGTGCACTGCATCCACCAAAGAAGAAGATTCAGACTTTCCTCTGACGTCCATGTGTCATGGATCCAACCTAACACCTCCTAATGATCGGAGAATTACCAAAAAATCTAAATAATCAGTCAAATTGCTGCTTTGGGCTGTTTGGCTGGAATCGGTTGCCATGGAAACTGCTTGTCCTGCATGTGTTTGATGCTGTCAGCTGTAGAATCTACCTGTCCCTCTAAAAGCGTCCAATATAAAGAGGAAATGGAGCAAATTAACCTTTAAACTGCCGTTTGTTTTCCATGTGAGAGGCTGATAAACAGCTGAGCTGATGTGTCAGGTTAATACATGCCGACCGCACACTATTAGAAATGTAGCTTATTTGTGGTTTGGTTCATTTTCACTAATCATAAACATATTTCCCTATATAAATATTTTCACTTAAATATGAGCGTGTAGTCAGACATTCTGAACTATGGAAGTCATAATGTTGGAGAAACCTTCTCAGAAACCTGTTTTCTTTGGTGAATGCCGTGTGCTCCCATAAAAACAAAAAGGTTTTCAATTATTTAAAAAAAAAGTCGAACATGTCAACTTTTTCCACAAGACTGTCAGAGGGTAACAGGTCCATGGCATGGACGCTTGGTCATGAGTAAACTGAAGGGGGCGCTGCAGTGTGGGTAAATCAAATCCTCAGCAGTGCTGTACGAGCTCACACGAGTCTTACCAATATGGGCTTAATAATATTTTGCAGGGAAGAATTAATGTAGAATATCAGAGATTTGAGTGTACAGAGTCCAAAGTGTGCCAGAAAGATAATTTGAACTACATTAATGGCTGCTACAAACAGGTAAGAATAAATATATATATCAGCACAGATTATCCATAGCAGGGATGGATTACTGCACAGGTATACTGGGTCCCAGGCCTAGGGGCCCAAAAGCTCAGGGGGCCCTGAACTCTCTCCTACTGTCGGCCCTGCAGTCAAAGCTCACTGTGTTCTATGATATACTTTCACAGGGCTAACACTTAATCCAAGTCATATTTGTTTTAGGAAAGCAGATTTTTTAAAAAACCCTCTTCACCAATCCTGGGATGGATCTCCCTCCAAACGTGTCACGTGTGGACCGGACACTTGGTCACATGGTAACGCAGCATGTTAGCATTAATGTAAACAGCCAGACCGTCCACACAGGAAGTGATGGGAGTAGATGCCACGCCACCATGACACCATCACCGCTTCCTCATCAAGCAGTGGCTTTTATATTTGTAGACAGGAAAGAAGAAGCTGTAACCATGGTAACAGAGACCCAACCCCTGCCGTCCTCTTCTCCTTGATCTAAACGGTCAGTTTTGAATGATTGTTATTGGCACACTGGAGACTCCGTACACTGTGACACTCGACCTGTGGTGAATACATGCATTTAATAATCTTCCTCTTATGTTACAGGGACTCATGTGAATAAATTAAAATAAAAATAATTTCAGGTGCCTTTAGCTTACTCATGATAGAACAAAAAAAATGTTGGTCATAGTTTTGCGTCTGAAAATCTTCATCTAAGTAAGAGTAGATATGAGGAGGGAGAGAGAAAGAAAAAAACATATGATCTATCTAAAACCCCAGCTACCTTCTCTTCCAGGCTGGAGTCTTTAAACATCAGTGAGAAAGGCTTGATATGCTCTCTTCTCAACTTATCGCCACTCCGTAAGTCGATGGCGCTCTCTATTCGCTTGTTAATTTCCTCAGGACCAGAGTGGACATGCAAAGCTTGTGCGAGATGGTTTGGAAGCAGATTTATCGAATTTCTCGTTAGGGCAGCCAGAGTCTAGAGGGAAAGCACATGCACATAGAATGAACCTGCTTGTCCCCCTCATGTTTCATTCAAGTTACAAATGAAAAAAGAAGAACAGACACACAGTTTGTTACATACACAAAAGAAAAGGGAGGACCAAAATGCAACATTCGCCGTCAGAGCAAGTCATGCATCTCCCATTCGCCTTCACAGCAGGTTACAACTTGCACTGTTAGTGGTAGTTATGCACACATTAAAACAACGCTGTCATTCATGTGCACGACGGGGGGGTGGAGGTGAAAGGTGGCGCAGCGTGAAATGAAGAAGGGAAAACGAGGCTGACAGGAAGAGCGTGGCTGAGGTGAGACGGAAGGAAACCAAAGGTTTTTAACCTGTTAACAAAAAGTTACTGAAGAACAATACAGCAGCCAAAACCCTAAAAAACAAACGTGTGCTGTTATAGGGTGACGACACATCAACACATCACTGTGATGACGTCATTTGTCAAGGTATCACAAACGGCTGAAGGAACAGCGGCCACAGTGAATAACTACAGACATTCTGAGCAGCCATGTTGACAGCAGTCCGCCTACACTCCAAATACAGGCAAGGAGGTGGAGCACAAAGGGAACTGAGGCCAGTCAGTGGGCAGAGAGCGCCCCCGGAGGAGAGAGAAGGGATCAGCCATCACAGCTGCTGTCTGTAGCTCCTCTCTACATCAGCATCTCTGCCCTAACTTCACCTCTGAAAACAGTTTCCCATCGTTATCTGGACAAAGGAAGCAAACGTTCAGGGTCAGAGCCGACGGATTAAAACGAAGCATATGAGCACAGAGAGCAGAGTTCCGTGAGGGGGTGGAGGCCCGACAGAGTAAAACACTGCTAAAACACAGAGTACTGTAAGGGGGGTCACAGATTCTACTTTGGCTTTGGCTGCCTGTTTCTGTGTGTCCAACACAGTCATGTGATCAGATATTCGGGTCAGAATTTAACTACTCAGATCAGCTTGTTGTTGAAGATTATGTCTCTTTGTCGCCTGTGATGTTGTAACAACATCATAACCACCGCAGCTGTCGGCTGGAATAAGCCACGTCTGTAAAGAAAGTAAAGCGCATCGTCACATCCCTCAGCCCCAGCCTGTCCCTGCGTGTCCCATCACCGACCTCGTCGTCTTCACCTCTGTTGCTATCCAGAAACAAGCAAAAGAACATTAACCGGATCCTCATCCTGAAGGAGACACCACAAAGGTCACACATGAGGAGTTAATTTCCTCTGAGCCGCTGACATTAGCTCTCCGCCATTAGCGGCGACTTAAAGCAGCCACATGGTGACTTCGGACAAATCACCCTCTGGAGTGCCGGAGCCCTGCAGAGCCGGCGGCCATTAGAGTCATTATGTGTGAGTGGTGTGTGTGTGATGATGGAGACGTTGAGAAATCCAATATGTATCTCACACAGACTCCGACTAAAGGAACGTCTCAATTAATGCAGAAAATCCATCACACTCAGACGGGTCATTAAGAATTCATTCTCTGTTAAGTTCGTCGATGCCTTCAGACAAATCTGCATTAATGGACTCATCTTTTTCTTCTTTTCTGTTACCTGTCGGCTTCTCATCATTACACACTCAAATGTGAGGCTAACCACAGCAGCTTGGAGGTTATACACAGCAGCGACAGACCCAGTTTGAAGTGAGAAACATTCAAAGTTTCATAAAAACGTGGATGTTTTGGAGTACATGCTCAGATAAATAAGGCTAAAACGGGATAAAAACAGAACCAGGAAAAGCCTGTAAACACTCATAGCAGCCTGAATTCAGCCATTTCTTCTCCTGCAGAGAGCTGAGCTGAGCTGAACTTGAACTCAGCCAAACCTCTTCCTGCATATGAATGAAAACTGGTGGCCTGCGTGTCAGATCATTAGCATATCAGGAGCGGCCACAGAAAACACACGAGCTTCATTATAATGAAGACAATCAGACGGCTTTGTGAAAGCGTTCCCGGGTCGAGTTTGGGCGTTGACACGCTCACCTTATCATCAGCTAATGTTAGCACGATCGCTCTGCAGAGACGCTCTCTGTGACAGTGGCTTTATGAAGTCCACGCTGAGCGTTCGGGTAGAAACCAGCCTGAATAATTCACTAAAAAACATTCATAGCGTTACTATTTTTGTCTCTATCTTCCTATATCAGGACTATTAAAGGGCAGCACGGGCATGAAGCAGAGAGAGAGAATTCATATGTGGAGCACGAAGCGTCCTCCTCACTTCTGAGAAGCAAATTCAACCATAAAGAACATTTAGAGTACATTTCTTTAAGTAACATCCGAGTCGTAAAAGCTACGGTTTCCACACTGCAGTGAACGTTACATAAAGTATATATTACTACACCTCCTTCCTTCCAGAAGCTGCATTAATCTTTCATGGAGAAAAGTCTTCGGAGCTGTGATGAAAGCATTCTGTGCACTCCGTCCTATCAGAAAATCTCCACTTTAACTCCAGACAGAAGCAGGTTTCTGTGAATCTAATACCTTACAGACTAGTTCAATAAGATACCTGCCCTCAGCCTCGGACTCCAGGGTCACGCTATGAGCTGCGCTGCCATGATTGTTTTTGGCGTGCACGTCCCCGAGGGAAGCAAACAGCCTAAAGGCCACAAGCCTCCATCTCTGGCATTTCTCTTCTTTATGCCGTCTGCTGTGCTGATGTTTCCCCGAGCAGCGCCGGGCTGTATGGGGTTATATGTATGAAACATATTAATAACACAACATTCATCTGTTGGAAATGCCAACATATGAAAAAAGGGCAGGTGGTGGTGGAGGTGGAGGTGGTGGCTACGCACGCAGAGGATTTTCATGTGGCGGAGCGCTCACATGTCTGCTGGTGTGACAGATTAACGGACACTTTGGAGCCAGAAAGTCGAACGCAGTGCAGCGTGTCTTGTTTGGAAGCAGCGCTCTTCAAAGGATTGCAGGCAGCCGGTTACATAAAGCACAAACAGCCCTCAGGGCAGGAGAAGGATCTGGACCAACACAGTAATAGAAAGTGAAATATCTCAACAACTCCTGGACTGACTGCCTCCAAACCCAGCATGTGCACTAAGGAACATATTTTCATAAAAATATGTTTTTATGCACCAGGTCGTCATATACACGCTATAATTAGCATTTATAGAGATATCTATTGGAGTTAGCATGCTAATAAGCTAGCCACTATACAGTCTGATAAAAGGTCCATGTAGGGTCTAGTTGGCCCCATTGTTTAACCAGAGCAGGTGTTGGTGTCTCTGGTCCAGAAGCCTCCAGCAGCAGCCTGTGTGAGGGTCTGCTGGATCAGCTCCGTGCTCTCTGCTGGATCAGGGACCAGGCTTCTAGTCCTCCACACTGCATGATGTCTCCGTGTGAGGAAGAGGAGGCTCCGTGTGAGGAAGAGGAGGCTCCGTGCTCGGCCGGCCGCTCCGTCCTGCGCTCTGACGTCTCCTCCCTGAATAAATGTCTCCTATCCGGACTCGGCGGTGGGAGTTCAGAGCCCGCTGCGTCTTTGTCCTCACAGAGACGTGGCTCAGAGACAGAGTTCTGGACGCCTCCGTCCAGCTGGCCCGGCTGGTTTGGTGCTGACAGACGTGCAGCTCTGTGCGGTGAGGCTTCGCCGTGGCGGCTGCTGTGTTTACATCAGCTCAGCTTCTACTTCCTGCTGCTGCTTTGTATGAAGACTACAGTGAGTGTGAAGTTATAGTACATCAGGACCGGAGCAGCCTCGGGATCGACTCAAGGGCGCCCCCTTGCTTACAAAAAGCTTCTTTAAAACATTTGTCACATTTTGTCACAGTAGGTGGCAATAATGTAGCTTAACGTCGGTTACCTTGTTCTCCCATATTTACAATAATCATCCTGCGAATTCGACCACAGCACAGAATCAGAATCAGAATCAGAATCAGAATCATGTTTATTGCCATGTAAGTGAAGGGGGTTCACATTACTAGGAATTTGCCTTAGTGATTGGTGCATACAAAGAACATATAATAATTAACATGCAATAAGATAAAAACTAAGATAAAATTAAGTAAATAAACTAAAGTAAGGCTAAATTTACATGACAGACATGGCGTAACAGACATACAATGAACAGAACATAAAATACTTGGCGGATGAAATGGTAAACATAGACCCTTATATGATCGAATGGAACAGTGTAATAATGTAATAATGTAACAGGTACCACATGGATCGGTGAGGTGGTACTCGTGTGCAAGTAGTGCAAGATGGAGTAAACAGTGCAAATAGTCGTCATTGTGCAGTGACTATACTAAAGTGACCTTCTGAAGACAGTGCAGAGCAGTGCATTAATTACAGTTTAACAGTCCAACAGCAGAGGGGAAGAAGCTGTTCTTGTGGCGTGAGGTTCTGGTCCGAATGGACCATAACCTCCTGCCTGAGGGGAGTGGCTCAAAGAGTCCGTGTCCAGGGTGAGAAGGGTCAGCTGTGATCCGACCTGCACGCCTCAGAGTCCTGGAGACGTACAGGCCCTCGATAGATGGCAGGCTGCAGCCGATCACCTTCTCAGCAGAGCGCACAACACGCTGCAGTCTGTGCCTGTCCCTGGCAGTGGCCCCAGCGTACCACACTGTGATGGAGGAGGTGAGGATGGACTCAATGATGGCCGTGTAGAACTGAACCATCATCCTGGCTGGCACCTTGAGTTTCCTCAGCTGCCGCAGGAAGTACATCCTCTGCTGGGCCTTTTTGATGAGGGAGCTGATGGTGAGCTCCCACTTGAGGTCCTGGGTGATGGTGGTACCCAGGAAGCGGAAAGAGTCCACTGTGGAGATGGGGGTGTCTGTCAGGGTGAGGGGGGGTGATGGAGCTGGCACTTTCCGAAAGTCTACTGTCATCTCCACTGTCTTCTGGGCATTCAGCTCCAGGTTGTTGTCAGCACACCAGGACACCAGACGGTCCACCTCCATCCTGTAGGCAGACTCATCCCCGTCTGAGATGAGTCCAATGAGGGTGGTGTCGTCAGCAAACTTAATCAGCTTGACAGACTGGTGGCTGGAGGTGCAGCAGTTGGTGTACAGGGAGAAGAGCAGAGGGGAAAGTACACAGCCTTGGGGGGTACCAGTGCTGATGGTCCTTGTTTCCGAGACATTCGTCCCCAGCCTCACATGCTGTCTCCTGTCTGTCAGGAAGTCAGTGATCCACCGGCAGATGGAGTCTGGAACATGCAGCAGGGACAGCTTGTCTTGGAGGAGAGCTGGGCTGATTGTGTTGAAAGCAGAGCTGAAGTCCACAAACAGGATCCTAGCATAGGTTCCCGGGGAGTCCAGATGCTGCAGGATGTAGTGAAGAGCCAGGTTGACAGCATCGTCCACAGATCTGTTAGCTCTGTAGGCGAACTGCAGGGGGTCCAGTAGGGGGGCTGTGATGGTCTTGAGGTGGGACAGTACCAGGTGCTCAAAGGACTTCATGACTACAGACGTCAGTGCCACAGGTCTGTAGTCATTAAGACCAGTGATCCTTGGTTTCTTGGGAACTGGAACAATGGTGGAGGATTTGAAGCAGGCTGGCACATGGCATGACTCCAGAGAGGTGTTAAAGATGTCTGTGAGCACTGGAGTCAGCTCATCTGCACAGTGTCTTAGGGAGGAGGGGGACACACCATCAGGTCCAGGAGCCTTGCGGGGGTTCAGTCTCCTGAACAGCCTGTTAACATCCTCCTCCAGGATTGAGAGGGCAGCCGAGGGGGAGGAGGAGGGGGGTAAGGAGGACTCTGATGGGGTATCTTTGATGTGGATGTCCGTGTTGATGGGGTGTGGAGAGGTATGTGGAGAGGTGTCAGGGCTGGCTGATAGTCCATCAAAGCGGCAGTAGAACTCGTTCAGACTGTTGGCTAATTGCAGGTCGTCAGCTGAGTGGGGGGCTTTGGGCTTGTAGTTGGTGATCTGCCTCAGTCCTTTCCACACAGAGGCAGAGTTGTTAGCAGAGAACTGCTGCTGGATTTTCTCAGAGTACAGTGATTTAGCACTTCTCACCTCCTTGCTAAACCTGTACTTGGCCTGTTTGTAGCAGTCTCTGTCCCCACTTCTGAAAGCGGCCTCCTTCTCTAGCCTCAGCTGTCTGAGTTTAGCTGTGAACCAGGGTTTGTCATTGTTATAACTCACCCTGGTGCGTGTTGGCACAATACTGTCCTCACAGTACTGTATATATGACGTCACAGTGTCTGTATACTCATGAAGACTATCAGTGGCAGCCCTGAACACCTCCCAGTCCGTTGTCTCAAAACAGGAGCGAAGCTCCTCCACAGCCTGGCTGGTCCACTTTTTAGATGTCCTCACCACAGGTTTGGAGAGCTTCAGCCTCTGTCTGTACGCAGGAATCAGATGGACCATCACGTGGTCAGATAGTCCAAGAGCAGCACGGGGCACTGCGCGATATGCCTCGCTTATTGTGGTGTAACAGTGATCCAGTGTGTTCTCCTCTCTGGTCGGGCATTTGATCAGCTGTTTGTACTTCGGGAGTTCTTTGCTCAGGTTTCCTTTATTAAAGTCACCAAGGACAATAATTAAAGAGTCCGGATATGTTTGCTCCAAACACAGGATCTGATCCGCGAGTGCACGCTGAGCCTCGTGCACGTCCGCACCGGGCGAGATGTAAACAGCGGCCAGAATGAATGAAGCAAACTCACGTGGAGAGTAAAACGGCTTACAGTGAATGAATAAGTATTCCAGAGCAGGAGAGCAGTGCTGGGAGATCACAGTCACATCAGTACACCAACCACTGTTGATATAGAAACAGACACCTCCACCTTTGGTTTTACCGGAGAGTTCCCTGTGGCGATCCGCTCGGAGGAGTTGGAATCCCTCCAGCTGCAGCGCGCAGTCCGGTATCTGTTCACAAAGCCAGGTCTCCGTGAAGCACAACACACAAGATGAAGAAAAGTCCCTGTTCCTTCCCATCAACAGTGTCAGCTCGTCCATTTTGTTGCTAAGTGAGCGGACGTTAGAGAGAAAAATCCCAGGTAACGGTGTGCGCGTCCCACCACGTCTCCGGAGGCGCACCAGCTCTCTTCCCTCTGCGCCGGCGTCTCACCTTTTTAACTAAAACGTGTAGTAAATCGGCAGCAGATGCTAAAAAAACTGGTGATAAGTCCACAGGTATGGTAAATCTGATGTTCATGAGCTCTTCTCTGGTGTAAGAGCATGCAGACACACAGTTTGTGCATAAAAACAAACAAAACAGAGCGCACCAAAACACCAGGGCGTCCGTACCCGGCGCCATCTTGATTTGTGATCAGTGAGCATGTTGCTCTGAGATGGCACGTTAAAGTCAGAGCAGCTGTTTGGGTCACACACAAAGTGAAAAGGTGAACACTTCCAGGGTGCCGTAAACACCTGATATCGTGACAGCTGTAATGGAAGTGAATTAGGTGGAGACGGTGGAGCTGCATGTGTCCTCCTTCCATTGTATGTGTGTCTCTGAAGAAAAAAACATGAAAGCGAGCCCTCTTCTTCCTGGCCTGGATTTCATAGCGTGGCGTCTGACTGACTGAGTAACTGGGTCTTCTGAGGAAACAAGTGACCCCCTTCGAGGTGAAAGTGATGTGACAGTGCTGTGCATCATGGGAGCCAGCAGGTACACAGTGAAGCATGAAAGAGGTAAAGACAGAGCCTTCCAGCCGGCGCACAGCCCACACAGACCTGGCAGTCTGATTTCAGGGCTCCGTCCGTGCAGGAATCCTCACACCCGTGATCAGAGGGATGGACGGGATACCATGTCATTTATTCAGAGCTTATGAACCGGAAGAGTGACACATACACTCAGTGCTGTCTCTGTGTTTACCAGCATGCTTTGCTGCACATTATACAGAGGCCGGCAGGGCCCACATGACCATGGACGCTCTTACACTGTGTTAGGATGTCTCCTGTATTAACCCTCTGAACCCCAACAGACACAAGAAACAGTGAAAACTAAAACAACATTCTGGCTTTCATCCATCTAATGGCCCTGACATCCTACCCTCTCTGACCTCCAAGGCATCGGCACTGTCTCTCTATTACTGGTCTATGCAGGCCTGTGTGTGTCAGTCACAGTTTAAGATCTCTCAGTGGAACAAAAACAATGGAAGTTTCCACTCCTCCCTGCATAATTAAACAAAACTGAAATATTCACGTTTTGTTTTTCTCCCTTTCACGCTGTTTTTCCTCTCTCTCTCTCTCTCACACACACAGACACTATTTCACTTTGTCCTCAATCCAGTGATGCTGAAACAGACCAACAGGAAGGCGGGACGGGGACCCGGAGGACACAAAACCACCGGAGAGGGAGAACTTCAGGAGCGCCGACATAAAAGACACTTCAAAAACTCCAGCGTGAAGCCTTTGATATGCAAAGAGACGCGGCCGTCCTGACAGCCTTTCATTATGCCAGAAACAAAGAAGTGGCACTTTTCACAAATAACATTCCTCAGATTGCAAACACACGCTTACATCACATGCTATGAGCTGCAGCTGAGGTAACGCAGGGTTCACGGTTAGCTGCAAGAAAATAACACGCAGCTCAGACACAAGCTGAGACAAACTGGCAGCTGATGGTCCTCACTCACTGACATCTCCAGTGTCTCTGTCTTTTTGAAGCAGCCTGCCAATGTGCTTAACAAGAAAGATGAAGCTAAGTGATCTCGAGCGTTTCCCTGACGATGGGGATGGGGGGGTGGGTGGCACCAGTTGGAGGAACACTGAGTCCCCGGACAGGCGACGCGTTCTTTTTTTTTTTTTTGGCGGCAGCTCGTCCCCTCAAAGCAATCTGGGGATGCAAAGGCGGCTTGAACATGCAGCTTCCTCCCTCTTCCTGTCTGAGCACTTATGGACGATGACATGTCCACACCTCCAAGTCTGTGTGCGGCCATGTGGGCTTCACAACAACATTCTCCCAGAGTGTAGCCCAGAAAACTGAATAAATAAGCTGAGCTGCTGCACAGAGCACTCTGAACCCTCTCCATGTCAAATCCAATACATCACACACATCCCTTCCAAAAAAAAAAACAAAGTGCAGACAGAAACGTCCACAGATGTAAACCCTGACGTGTTTATAAGGAGGGCGCCCACCCTGTTTACAGCTTGAAGCAGGACAACTGCACTCATGAGAAGCAGGAAGGAGGAGGAAGTCTTGCTGCTCCTCAAATCGCATTTCTCCTCTTCTTTTCCTCTGCTGCCTGTCTGGACCATTGGATTCATGTAAAAATCATTTATATGCAGAGTATCTGCTGGACTACATACTGTAAGGCTGACATACTTCCTGCCTGCTCGAGCCGGTGTGTTGCAGACTGAAACGGCTTTGCTACAAATGTGAAGACAAAACAGACTGGTATCTTTAGCTTGGAGCAGAGTGAGGGGTCACATCTAATGGGACCTCATGCACCGAGTGGTGTGGCAGCACTGGAGCAGCAGCACCTAGATGCAGGAGCCAGGAGGGGTCCAGCTGCTTTGAGGTCTTGAAAAATGACCCGGGTGACTGAGAGTCGTCATCAAACAATGAACCAAAGACATGAGCTGCTTTTTAGTTTCATCTGGTGTTCTGACATGTTTCTGAATGAAAACAGATGCTGCCTGTGAGGCTGACTTTGACTGTTTTTGATAGTAGTAGTTGTTCGTGTGAGCTCGACACACACAGCCATGCAGCGCAGTCTGTGGTCAGCAGAGGGCGCTGTGAATTTTCAGGAGAAAACCAGATACAATCAAAACAACCAGCATGTCTGTGGACAGGAAGTGAAGGAATTTGAGCTGCTGACAGTGTCATAACGTTCAGGTCCCAAACAAAATAAAGAGGAAAAACTAAAACGCATTTATAGAGTTTAAATTAAAGCATAAATCCTGTTTCATGCTGTTTTCTCCAGTTTCAACCATCTGAGATAAAGACACCTGGAGGGTCTGTGGTGGGGGGGCCGGGGGACAAATGGAGAAAGAATGAGGGGGATGTTTAAATGGGCCACACAATCAGAAGCTTGTCATCTTAAAAAGAAAAGCAGGCTGACACACAGCGATGCGTTGCCATGGAAACACATTCTCTCCACCATCCACTCGTTCCCAAGAAAACAAAAGAAAACAACAAACGGGCGAGAGAGACAACAGAAGATCTCGTGCACCGATAAGACCGCCCATCTTCAGAAACACCGCCGCGCTGCAGCCGCGCTTACACGCCGGCGCAGCTTCCTCCTCCGCTGCAGAGACGGTTTTCCTGTCAAGATGGGCGCTCCTTCACAGTGTGACAAAAACGCACCACGTGACTGCAGCAGCGGCGGCACTTACATTCTGCTTCCCCACGATGTTGTCAAAGGGGAGCTCCGGGCTCCACGAGGCCTCGTTGAAGGTGGCACTGCTGGCCCGGCGGTCGGCCGAGCTGGCCGCCTCCTTCATGATGTCCTCTGGCAGCGTCAGCAGGCTCTCCTCAGGCTGCTTGATCAGGTACGTCTCGATGTTGTGGCGCCGGAGGAAGTCGTTGCGGTCCTTCCCGTGGCCTTCCTCCACCTCGTAGTCGCCGTTCAAACAGTCCAGAGCGGCTTTGGAGATGTGGATCCTCCTGAAACAGGATCCAGAAATTTAGGTCAAATAAATCTGACTTTTTGTCCTCCTGCTGTCACTCAGACAAAGTCCAGCAGCAGTCCTGTCGCTGTTTCCTTGGAGACATGGACGCCTCAGCCACTGAGGAAAGTATGTGAAAGAAAGCTGAAACAGAAAGCCCATCAACTGGTGACACCTTCATGCAAAGAATCAGCCAATCAGAGAGCACGCAGGTGTGAATGAAATCCTGCACAGTGTCAGGTCAATGACTGAACTCAAAGGCCTGGTCCCCCATGTTCCAGCACTTATCAGAGGGTGTCACATGTGCTGGATCTCTCATAAAGATCTTCAGTCAATTTTTGGCCTTTCTGTATTTCTGTATTTCTCCTCAGATTATATATGCTGTATATATATGTATTTACTGTGGGTGGTACGTGTAGAGACAGAAAAGCTGTCCTCACCCTGGGATGCCTCCTGACTCCAGCTTGTTGGCGATGTCCACGTCCCAGGACCAGACGTCGAACTGCCACTTCCTGAGTCCCAACACGCCGCACAGCACCGAGCCCGAGTGGATCCCGATACGCATGTCGATGTCGTGTTTCGTGCGTGATCTCACATATCTGTAAAAAATAAAATAAAAGAACATCAAAAACAAAGGGTTCAGTGAAGGTAGCAGAGGGCATGCTGGTCCTGTGAGGTGTGTTTGGGTCCCGCTGTGCGCACTAATGCAGCAAATGAATGAACATGAAATTGACCTCTGGTGAAACGGAGCGCAGGCGACGCTGTCCGCCAATCACTGGTTATAAATCCACAGAGAATGGAACACAATACGTTTCACACATATCAGCGGCTCTTCAACTAAAGGGTTGAGACACAGCCCCTGCAGGCTCCACACCCCTTAATACATTTGTTTCTCATTTCATACTTTATTATAATAAAAAGCAGGCTGATAAAAAAGTGCAGACCGGGCTGTCACGCCCGAACCTGCCTCCCGGCCTCATTTCATGCTTCATAACAGCAGCGACGAATGTGAGGTGAAAGGCATCCTGGGAGTTTGTGACAGGTGCTTAAAGTCAGTCGACTGCCGAACGGGTGGAAATTAAGTCAAACCACCTGCAGTTGGTCTGATGACGAGGAGGATAATGAGGACGGCGTGGAGTCTGAGGGAGACTTTGAGGTCAGAGACGTCTGCATGAGACCCGTGCAGCGGAGAGCAGAGAGTAATGACATCAGCAGAGCTTTGGGTGCGCTCGCCTCTTCATCCTCAACACTAATTAACCACTGTGCTTCCCTCAGTGTTAATGTGCTGCAGGTAAAACGAACACTTCCTGCTGAGGATTGGAGGAGAGCTGTGTTTTCTGGGCTCATTCTCAGAGGAATACTTCCACCAGGGGACCAACCGAGACACTGGGAGTCTGCAAATATTGTCATTGTGTCAGTTTTATAATCTTTACTTTTCAGGGTGTTAGTCAAATGGACTAAATCACCGTGTGAAGATGCCACATGACACACAGACCTGGCTTCAATCCAAACGCGGCTGGCTTCAGTTTCCTGAGAACACCACCACCCCCTCCAGTGGTTAAAGGCTGACAACGGCTGTTCATTACCCACCTGTGTGGTTGTGGTTAGGTCCCTTTTGTTGGTTAATGGTCTGAAACTGGACCATGTGAGGAGCTAGTTAATGACCCATTGTTATCACCTCCCAGGACGAGATGCAGGGACTGAGCTGCTAACAGGTGAGAGCTGATGTCTGAGCCCTCCTCTTCCTCTGGGAGGGACTGTTTAGTTTTACACAGATGGCCTCCTTCCAAATCCTTCTCCTTACCTACAAGGCTCTACATGGACTAGCTCCATGATCTCTGCAGGACCTGATAGAACCGTATGTTCCTAACAGAACAGTCAGATCTCAGAGCGCAGCTTCACTTGTAGTTCCTAGGATTCATCACAGTAGAATGGGAGGACGAGCCTTTAGCTGTCAGGCACCGCTACTATGGACCCAGCTTCAGTTCCTGAGGCAGACACTGCCTCCACCTGTAAGACCAGACGACACCCTTTCTGTTCAGTAAGGTGTATAACTAGTCTAAACTAGTGTCAGATCTAGATACAGGCACGTGTCGACATGGCCTCAGCCTCAGGTAGAACAGGTTTCATAGGGCCGATACATTCTTAGCACAGCTATGCTGCTACAGGCCTACACTGTTAGGGGGCACAAACATGACCCACTGAGCAGTTCCCCTCTGACCTCTGACCTCTGCTCTGTTCTCATCAGCCCGGTTCATACTAATGATGATGATGATGTAATGAAAGTTTCCTGATGAAGCCCACAAACATGTGGACAGCAGACTGATGATCATCATCATTAAATCCATATTCTGAGCCTCCACACACACACAGACACACACACTGACAGACACACAAACACAGAGACACACACATACATGCACACAGACACACGCGCACACACAGACACACGCACACAGACAGACAGACACACGGACAGACACACAGACACAGACACACTTTTTGTCTTTGTGAACATCTAACTCTGCTTTCTGATTTCCACCCACAGCACTGCGGCACTCTTGCAGCACACGTGTGTGTGTGTGTGTGTGTGTGTGTGTGTTTGCCATTTTGACTTAACAGTATACAGCACAGATCTGCCGGCTTATCCGTCACTAATCCCTCTCTCTGCTCCACACATCCTCTCCTCCCTGAGCATCACGCTCAAAGTGATGCAACGGGGTCAAAATGCTGCGACGACCATCATGAAAGTGAAAACGTCGCCTCCGGCTTCAAAAGCACAAACGGCAGTGTGTGTGTGTGTGTGTGTGTGAGTCTTTTCATGACAGTCTGAAGTGATTGTGACACTTATGAACTGATGATTACACAGCGACACAGAGCTTTATAAAAACACGATGCCTTCTCTAAAAAACTGATCGTTATTTGTCAGTGATCTTGTGCAGAAACTCAGCCGGAGGGAAAATTCTTACAAATGCAAATAAAGCGGGGAGGTTTCTGTCAGACCTGCTGCACCGAGCGCAGCCACAAACAAGATAAAAGGCATGTACAGATCTGGAGGTGAGATATTTTTGTGTTGCTAGATGATGCCTTTAAAGCTGCAGAGGAGTCTTTCTATAGGAAGAAATGAAACTGGTTTTCTGCATATAATGAGCATCAGTTCTCACTCATTCATACACATGTTACAGCAGTGATGTTTAAGGCCCCGTTCACACTGGAGAAAGTCAGTCCAGCTAGAGTAGGATTGAATCCAGATCGCCTTTAAGCTGGATACGTTCAGACCTATTTTCAAATCTGGCTATCACACGCACGTGTCCGCACTTAGTCCAGCTTAACCCGGCTTGTTTGTTGTCTGTTTAGGCTGTTTTTTCCCCTTGTCATTTGTTCTTTCATTTTTTTCCGGAAGTATGACATCACTAGCGGGATTCACTAGCTGCATTTGCGTTCAGACTGGAGCCAGATGTAAGCCAATCCAGCTAGATCCACCAGGTGGATCGAAATCAATCCGGATATATCCAGATACGGCCCGAATCCCGCTCTAGCCGGATTGATTTCCCCAGTGTGAACGGGGTCTGAGAGGAGGACGGTACCTGATGGTTTTGAGCATGCTGAGGCCCATCTCCACACAGCAGTGGGCGTGGTCCTGCCTGGGCTCAGGTAGACCAGACACACAGTAGTAACAGTCTCCCAGGATCTTTATTCGTAGACAGTGGTGTTCCTGCAACAGACAAGGTTCATGTGAATCAGCTGACAACAGAAACACACCAGGTCATCTCTGTGGTGATGATTCTCAGCTCAGCCTTCAGAAATCTGGTTTAAAGTTTCAAACTCTCTCTCACTGCAGTTAGTAACACACATCTTACCTGCCTACTAACCCAGGGTTTCCCACAGACCAATTTGTGGCGGGCCGCCACATAATCAACACCCTCCGCCACAAATTTCCGATTCCATGTTTTTTCGCCAACGCGATTTTATGATATAGCTATCCTTCATCCGTTCATTCAACTCCGCGCAACTCTCTCTCCCTTTTGTTCTCGTTCACACACTCGCGTACACACATAAGCGCACATGCACACACACCGACAGCAGCTGATCCACCCGCCCCTCCTCTTCATGCGCAGTGCCTCACGCCTGCAGACTGAAGAAGGACAACGAGAAGACGGCCAACGTTATTGATAATGGAACATCGCGCACCCTAACTCAGCACAGACAGAGCTGGTAATGCAGCAAACTATCAGGCGATGTGAGGTGAAACGTGGTTACGGTTGAAAATGTAATTTTACAACACAACAGGTTGACATATGGGGTCATACGAGGTCAGTGTTGAGTTCATATTGTGAAATAAAAACCTGCAGATGTTTGTGTAATCCATTCCTTGAATGACACACGCTCTAAAGATTCAACTAAAAGTAAACTACTGGAAGGTCCAGGCAGGGTTCTAGTAAAAATCACTCAGAACTAACTTGTAGAATGAAGACTGAACTGAATGAATTCAAAATGCTTCTTGTAGCTTTAAAAGCTGTCATTAGATAAGCACACAGGTGTTTAACTTGTAAACCCTGATGACCGACTCGCGGACCGATGTGACACTGGCGCCAAGATGCCACCACACATTGCTAACTGGTCTGTGGGAAACACTGTGATCATTATTTACATTTTTGCAAAACAAATTGTATTTGACTCATCTTTGCACAGACATGTCTGAGAGAGGAGAACACACTGACCACACGGCGAACAACAACACGAAGGAGCGGCGACTTACGTGTGCGAGGCGGTCGAAACGTGCAAAGAGTTCATTCAACATTCGCACCAGCTCCTGCGCTGACAGCGTCGTGGAGAGGTTAGTGAAGCCTTTAACATCTGCGAAAAGAATGCTGAATAAAATACGGAAATGTCACTGAAACATCCACAGCGTAACAATCACTTATGGTATTTGAATGTTCACACATTTACACGACTCTTACACAGGATCACCAGGGCGTCCTGTGAGCCGGGCCTCACCTGACATTCTCGTAGCGGTGGATGTAGATTCGGTGGAACTGATGCTGGAGGTGTTCGTCCTCTACATTTGTCATGTCGTTGATCATTTCCAAAACTACAAAACGTGGCAGGACTGATAACACCAGTCTCTCCTGTGGGGGAGGAAGAGAGTCAGAGCCGATGATAAACCAGACGAGAAGAGGCCGACAAACACAATGGTACTGTTGTTGACATTCCACTCATTTGTCCTGAATTAGTGGCTACATTCTTGGATCAGATGCCTTTAAACTCTGTTTTTTGAGGCCACAGTGACCATCAAACTCTAATGAGTTCATCCAAATATTAATGACTTTCCTCAGATATTGATCATGTTGTTCATATTCGGGAGGACACCGGCCGACTGTTACGCTTTGGATATGGGATTTACAACAAAAGGCCAGTGACCTTTGACCCCTGAATTCAAATCCAAGTGATATTGTGTTGTTCAGCAAACATTTGTAACACATTCAAGTAAATTATCACATTTACAAGACAGAAAGCCTGGCTGTGAAAGGGTTACAGTATTACATGAGCAACAGTGTGTGTGAGTGTGTGTGTGTTCCTCAAAAACCTAAAAAGCTAAATGCAGGATTAAAGCAGAAGAAGCTTTAAGTGGGGACAAAAGTCAAGAGATAAAGATTAAACTGGAAACAGAAGCTCGTGAAAACGAATGACATAAAGTCTGTGAGACACTCAGCTCCGCCAGCCCGAGCTCCTCCAGCAGGATCCGCCAAAGCCTCCAGAAACTACACGACGAGAACGTGTGTGTGCTGACGCAGTGCCACTTGGCAAAGGCGGCAACAGATTTGGAGTGGGAGCGAAACTGCGTCTCTCTAATACTGAAAATATCAGAGCCAACCAGAAGCCAGAGAGGTGACATCAGACTTCTATCCGCCCGATTCTGACTCCGCTCAGGAAGAACATGTTCGCTTCAAAGAGACACAAAACTATAACAGCGCCTCATCACCATCCTGCTGTCACAAACACACACAGCACACCCTGTGTGGATTCATCCGCCGCTGAAAATAGTCCCCATTTACTTCATGTATGTACCTAAAAGTCAGAACAATGCACTGCAGACGCTGCTGAAAGAGACAAACCACCGAGGCACCGGCCTCCTTAGAGCAGCAGAGCTAAGTCTCCCCCTTCTGGCGGTGGGAGTGATCACGCTGTGGGTGTACATGAGCGGTGGTCTATGGAGAGACAAATGATGTTTTGATCACATTTTAATTGCACCCTGGGTTACACACATGATGTCTGCATATTTGAAAGATCCTTTCACTAACAAAGAAAGCCGCAGTTGTTGAAAAGCTCGGCCTCCAAAGCTAGCTAGCTTGTGACAGACAGACCACCTCTCTCTCTGCCTCTCTCCAAAGACCTCTGTTCATATTTTTTTCAGAATGAAGGCCCCTTTTGGTCCACTGGTGGGGCCTGATTTAGGCACTCTATGCTGGGACTGTCTGTGGTTTGACCCGTTACAGTTGGGCAGAAATGACTTGGTGATGTTTAGGAAGAAGATTCTGGCCTGTTACCGCAGTAACAGTGTGATGCTCTGTGTAGAAATCAGAGACCGTTTCATGGCCGTCTCTAAATGTGAACACACTTCCACAGAAGTCAGCTGGAAGACTGGAAGCTGACATCAACATCTAACAGTGATTATGAACCAGCACAAATCCCAGACACTCAGCAGGCTCACAGAGGCCGTCACTGCTGTGTGCAGGTGATCTTGGTTTGTGACGTGACAAACAAAACATCAGATAGGATGTAAACAAGCTCATAAGAAGGCCAGTAATCAATAAGGCCAAATAAAAACACACCAGCACACGTGACTCAGAGCAGAGTCCAGTCATCAGAGGTCTGACTGCACAGAAGCATCTGCTGACAGCGATGATTCAGGGCGACATGACTCCTCTGAGCTGAGATAACAGCAGCTGTTTACAGTCTGCCACGCTCAGCCTCGCCTGCAGACGGTGGCTTCAGGTATTCAAAGCAGGTTTTACACAGACGAGGTAAAGAAGTGAATCTTTAAAAGCTTTAAAATTCTTATTTATTCTGCAGCTGTATGTCAACTGACTACAATCTGAAGCAAAACCGTGTCAAGACAGCAGATGTGCCGGCATTGTTGTTGGATCATAGATACACCAGCACGTGAAAAAATGAAAAATGTAACCTCATATGCACTCAGTGAAGCTGCATGACGCTGCCTGAGAGCTCTGGAGAGCCTCTTCAACCCTCCAGCACAAGTGGAGAGAGAGCGAGAGAGCGTCCTGTGCTCGCCCAGCCTCAGTGATGGTGGGACATCACTTTCCTCAGCCTCAATGTCACCAAACTGCACCGCTTCAGAAGCCACAGCTGGGAAGAACCTGAATGTTTAAAACCTGCAGCGGCGGTTAAACAGGAGCTCAGACTGACTTATTTCATTAGCTGAACTCTGACGCCGGGTTCAGACTTTCTGCGGGGCGGGTGCACAGGCGCACTGCTCCTGACCGCTGGTATGGAGGGAGGATCACGTCCGACTTGTGTAAAATGAATGCAGCTGCATAATAAGCAGGATAATGCACAGAACGCTCATCACAGCAGAGCGTACGCCCCTCTGGTAGACAGAGCGGCAGCACAGCCATGCTGGACCACACGCGAACCCTCGCAGACCCTCGTGCCGTCGGCTTCACCGCACGGTATCCGTGCTCGTTTGTACAAAGTCTTCCATCAAGCAAAAAAAAACACTAACAGCAAATACAGCAAATAAATCCTGCAGCACTGAAGACGTGACCGTCAGCTCAGTGTGTTACAGTGTGTCAGAGGAGAGCAGGTGTGTTTGTGCGTGAGAGTTGTGTAGTGTTGGTTTTCTAGTGCACCCCCCCACCCACCCACCCAAATTAAGGTCTAGACAGACAAACATTTCAGTGAAGCGTTGCTAATGCTTCGGCTGCTGCGTCGCTACCAAGCGCTCGGGGGGTGATGGAGGTTCACTGCAAGAAATGTGGATTTTACACACACGTCTCAGACAGTCTGGACTTCTGAGCGCCTGAGTCAGCCTGCAGAGACCTGAAACACTGAATCCATTCTGCAGGCTTTGGACTCTGTGCAGCTCCACTTTGGCCTGTTTGTCCACTTAGTTACGGTGCTGTTTCCAGGACATGAGAGGAAATATTACCAAAAAAACCTTTGAAATTCTTTCTTATAGTTAAAAGTGTACAAGAAAAAGTGTCCTCTTTGACAATAACAGCGAAAACTCAACCTCACACACAGTTCTCTAGTGGTCATGTGACTGTACAACTTTATATTTGACACAGAATAAACTTTTCTTCTTGCTGCTGCTTTGTTGTACATTTTAGCTGCAAATGTTTTTCTTTAAAACTCTGTTGCCTTTTGGCCTTTTTTACATTTGAAATGTATTCTCACTGGTTACTCCAGTACAGCAGCGTCTGCTGCTTGTCCGGCGAGACACTTCTTACAGTGTGGACCGTTAACAGGGGCAGCAGAGTGCGTTTGCTCCACTGGACACGGTTGCCAGCAGACTCAGTGTCAGATTAGCTTTAAAAGTCATTAGCGCAGCTTGATATTAGCCGAGAGCTAAAGGCTTCCAGCAGCTGACTGACAGCTTCCATCTTCATTTCTGTTGTGCTAAAGGTTCACCAGAACACCCCCCCTGTTCAGCCTTCACTGTTGATGGTGCTGATTCAAATTTAATGTCCAAAGTTGACTCATATTCAGATTATTGTTAAGATGAGCGACACACACTTTGTATCTGGATTTAAAATCTTTTCTATTAGCAGACACGACTCAGATGTTTAGCACAGCTCGATGCCTTCATTCAAACAGTTTAAAATCTAAAAGTGTCCATATTACCATGTTTAATCCACGGGGCCACATGAGTTCTCATCTGTTCAATTGAATGGATAATCTGTTTAGGACCAATAAGGACTTCCAAGGACTGACTGCTTCTCATTAAAGGCTGTTAGATCTTGTGGATACCCTGGAGGTCTGTGAGTCGAACACAGACCTCCAGGGTAAAATGTCCGACTTCACAGCAGAAAGAAACATGTTGTAAATCAATGATTCTCGTCTCTATTGATACTGCTTTGAGTGACAGGCGTGTATCACAGCACCAGCTTCCTGCTTCCACGACAGCCCGCCCACTCACGCTCCACTCACGCTCCGCCTTTTTTCTGTCGCCTCGTTGAGCTGCTAACATGAGCAGGAGCGTCGCACAGAGAGTCCAAAGCAGCTCCACCCATAGTTTTTTAATGTCAATGCTTGAAGCTCACTAAAACATCATATAAGCCCAATATTTACGTTTTTTGTCACCAAGACATTTTCCTCTTTTGATGCTACATGTGCGCTAGTCTGCTAGCTAGTCTCTGCTAAACGCATCAGAACAGCAGGAAATTCTCTGTTTCTCGCTCAGAGCCAGTCCTTCTTGTCTGGAGATGTGAAGAGAGAAGCTGCTGTCTTCTTGCAGGATGTTGACAGCCAGGCTCTGATTGGTTGACATCATGGCGCTCTGCGCTGGGCCCCACCTCTCCACCACTCCATTATAAACACATCCCGGAGCTTATTGGAGCGAAACCTTCCAGGAAACATGACCGCTGTAAAAGCTTCCTGTGGCTTCTCAGAGCGCCGCTGTCCACTCCAGTATGTAAACAAAGCTCAATGTCAGCCTGAGTGTGTGTGTTTCCTTCTGCCTCTATCTGACTCACTCTGTGTGTGTGTGCACAGTGTGTGTGTGTGTGACAGCACTGGATCAAAGCAGGGCCCATGTTATTCTCCTCCCAGAGGACTCATTAGCCGCGCTGCTAACGTTCACTTCACTGAAATCCATTGAATGTTTAGCATCCTTCATCAAAGTCTCCTCACGCCGAGTGTCAACACAGGACGAACGGAGAGGCAGCGTGTGTCCTTCACACTCTGCTCTGCTGTGTGTGTGTTTGCGGTGGTCAGTGAAGGTCGCCTGGAGGTCACCGCGTCTGCGCTCCTCCTTCTACACCCAGTCAGATGGGGATACACCCGTCGGGATGACACTGCACTCGAGCTAAATGCTAACATGCTCACAGGGACACCGCCTGTTTATGTGTAAGTTCACTATGCTACTGCAGAGATTTGGCACGAAACCAGGACCCAGAGAGGATAGATTTCAAAACACTGTTTTCACGTTTCCATGGTTACGCCCCAAACCCAACTAACCAAATAATAGCCGTTAGCATGTGTGCAGTGGATCGTTTTAGTCTTTGTGAGGAAAAGATCAGCATGAAAGTCACTAAACGACACAACAAACTATGATTAAAGGTAAAGCAGCAAAATCCCTCAAAGCTGCAAAGACAACATAGTACGACATGGTAGGGTTGGGCGATATTGGCAAAAAAATTAATCACGATTAATTGTGGCATTTAGCCGATAACGATTAATTTGACGATTAATTGATGACAATTGCACTGACATGTTTTTGACTCTAAATCGTCACATTGTTCTAAAATGATACCGACAAATCATCAGCAGTGACCAACCATGTTTGAAATACAGTGGGGAAAAAAAGTATTTAGTCAGCCACCAATTGTGCAAGTTCTCCCACTTAAAAAGATGAGAGAGGCCTGTAATTTTCATCATATGTATACCTGAACTATGAGAGACAAAATAAGAAAAGAAAATGTAGAAAATGACATTGTAGGATTTTTAATGAATTAATTGGTAAATTCCTCAGTAAAAGAAGTATTTGGTCACCTACAAACAAGCAAGATTTCTGGCTCTCACAGACCTGTAACTTTTTCTTTAAGAGGCTCCTCTGTCCTCCACTCGTTACCTGTATTAATGGCATCTGTTTGGAGTTGTTATCAGTATAAAAGACACCTGTCCACAACCTCAAACAGTCACACTCCAAACTCCACTATGGCCAAGACCAAAGAGCTGTCAAAGGACACCAGAAACAAAATTGTAGACCTGCACCAGGCTGGGAAGACTGAATCTGCAATAGGTAAGCAGCTTGGTGTGAAGAAATCAACTGTGGGAGCAATTATTAGAAAATGGAAGACATACAAGACCACTGATAATCTCCCTCGATCTGGGGCTCCACGCAAGATCTCACCCCGTGGGGTCAAAATGATCACCAGAACTGTGAGCAAAAATCCCAGAACCACACGGGGGGACCTAGTGAATGACCTCCGGAGAGCTGGGACCAAAGTAACAAAAGCTACCATCAGTAACACACTGCGCCGCCAGGGACTCAAATCCTGCAGTGCCAGACGTGTCCCCCTGCTTAAACCAGTACATATCCAGGCCCGTTTGAAGTTTGCTAGAGAGCATTTGGATGATCCAGAAGAGGATTGGGAGAATGTCATATGGTCAGATGAAACCAAAATAGAACTTTTTGGTAAAAACTCAACTTGTCGTGTTTGGAGGAGAAAGAATGCTGAGTTGCATCCGAAGAACACCATACCTACTGTGAAGCATGGGGGTGGAAACATCATGCTTTGGGGCTGTTTTTCTGCAAAGGGACCTGGACGACTGATCCGTGTAAATGAAAGAGTGAATGGGGCCATGTATCGTGAGATTTTGAGTGAAAACCTCCTTCCATCAGCAAGGGCATTGAAGATGAAACGTGGCTGGGTCTTTCAACATGACAATGATCCCAAACACACCGCCCGGGCAACAAAGGAGTGGCTTCGTAAGAAGCATTTCAAGGTCCTGGAGTGGCCTAGCCAGTCTCCAGATCTCAACCCCATAGAAAATCGTTGGAGGGAGTTGAAAGTCCGTGTTACCCAGCGTCAGCCCCAAAACATTACTGCTCTAGAGGAGATCTGCATGGAGGAATGGGCCAAAATACCAGCAAAAGTGTGTGAAAACCTTGTGAAGACTTACAGAAAACGTTTGACCTCTGTCATTGCCAACAAAGGGTATATAACAAAGTATTGAGATGACATTTTGTTATTGACCAAATACTTATTTTCCACCATAATTTGCAAATGAATTCTTTAAAAATCCTACAATGTGATTTTCTGGATTTTTGTTTCTCATTTTGTCTCTCATAGTTGAGGTATACCTGTGATGAAAATTACAGGGCTCTCTCATCTTTTTAAATAGGAGAACTTGCTCAATTGGTGGCTGACTAAATACTTTTTTTCCCCACTGTACTTATTGATAACAGATGCACATTGCAGAAACTGTTTTAAAATAATAATGAAGCAAACATTTAAAGTAACTTTGTCCTTCAAATGTTCTAATCTGAAGTCACAGAGCAGTGCATATCAATATTCAAATTAAACAGGACAAATAAGTTCAGAAAAGTCACATCAGTGATTATTAATGTTAAAAATGTGTCTGTGCAAATGAACCTGTGACTGAATGTCGCACACTAGAGCATGTTTTCACTCAGACTGTAGAGCAGCAGCAGAAAAAACAAACAAACAAACAAACTGGACAATTTCACATTTAAATGCATGTGTGTGCAAATCAACCTGCCTTACGTTCTTCCAGCGCTTAGTTTGGTCGTAAGCAGCACGATGACTAAACGTTTCGCAGATTCTCGGCTGAGTGGAATTCTTTCCGATATCTGCTGGAGGAGACTTCGCTGTTGTAATGTTTTCCTATGTTGCTGTGGAGTCCTTAAATAAAGATCGGGAGGCAGCTTCATTTCTTTGATCCGAGCAAACATCCAGTTGCTATGGCAACAACCAACGCTCCACGCTTCCCACCTAATGCATGTCGCGTATGCATGTGCGGCACTATATACTACAGCTGTGGCCGGCGTTGTGTCCTCGTTGTGCTTTCTTCGGGCTCCGGCTTATGGTGACAGACGTTGAACCTCTGTTAGGAACGTGCTGCTCCGCATCATTTAACTGAACACCGCTGCCTTCCGCCATTTTTGTTATTGTGGGCTCACATGTGGGCGCTTAAGGGTGATGGTGAGAGTACGTCTCACACAAAAATGCGTCATCATGGCGACACGCGACTAATCGCCATAATCGATAAGTGGCAAATATTAATCGGTGACAGTTTTTCTGACGATTAATTGCACACAATACAATTTTGCACAAGCCTACGACATGGACAGCGCCCCCCATGGACTCACCTGTCTCTGGTTCTCCGTCTCGAGGCGCAGTCGAGCTTCGATGCAGCGCCGTGTCTCGAGGAAGGCCTGCCGCTGAGCGCGGTCAGACAGGTAGCTGATGAATATCCCCGCAGTGTTCATGCACATGAACAGCACAGCCTGAGCCGCTACCTGAAACACACACAGGCAGAGGGTGAGATCACACACACACTGAGGCTGTGGACAAATGCCACCAAACTCTAATAAAACCCTCTCAAATGCAGAATCTGATCACACTGTGTGTAAACGAACAGTGAGTCTGCTCTGCTTTGTGAGGTTTCTCTGAAATGTTAAAATTAAATGTCAGCCCAGTGCATTCTGGGTGTTGTAGTTATAAAATATAACGGGTGTTTTTCTGTGAGAGAAGCATTCTGTTAATAAAATGGCTGCTTCATTTAACTAGAGCTGTATTAAGGATTCAGAGTAAACAGTGGAGGAGACACATGAGGACACCGTCTCACAGGATCTTGTGATTTTAAGACATATAGACTCTGATCTAATAGAACCTCCTGATGCAGGATTGCTGTTCATTGTATCTGCTCGCTGCTGATGTATAGACATCTTTCATAGTGTGTCTGGAAGACAGAGTCCTCTGTTGTGTATCCAACATGTGACTCTTTAACGGCATCATGCCTCCTGCTGACCTACAGTGCAGCGTGTCAAACAAGGTCTTTGGAAACGCCATCATAAAGATCCGTCTGAGGACAAACTTCCTGCTGAAGGCTTTTGACAGAACACGTCAGTCTGATGTGGACATGCAATTAAATCAACTGAGGGGAAGTCCGGCTAACTGCTGGCGTGCTGTCACTTTCACTTCACCATGACTCCTCTTTCACACATGTGTGTTTCTGTCTGTAGGGTTTGCTGTGGCGAAAAAAAAAACAACACAGAAGACAGAAAACAAGTTGTCCCAGATGACTTCAGCTAAACAGGACCTGCAGTCTCATGTGAACATGAGATCAAAAAGACGCTGATAAGCTCTCAGACGCTGTGATGAGTCAATGAGCCACGACGAGAACGTCTGAAACCAGAGCCGAAGGAATAACCAGGTCACTGAACGCAGCTCCTCATTGACACGCACCACCTTATTACAGTAATTACCCACCGTGCTGCCTGCGGGGACGTGCACCGCGGAGACCTTAAAGACACCGTCGGTCCTCTGAGAGCGGATCTGAATATGCATAAATAAATCAGGCATGAACCATCCATCACCAGAGACACGGCGGCGGTGATCCTATCACCTGTGCTGAACGACCTGATGTGGTTGTGTGTGGTTAAATGTGTGTAAAACCTCGCAGTCGACACACAAAATGGCAGCAAAACTTGTTGCAGATGGGAGAATTTTGTCCTGCAGTGAACAGGTAGCTGAGCAAACACACAAACCAGCCCGCTCACTGGATCCAGAGTCTATCACAGCTTCACAGAGCAGAGAGACAACCTCAGTAATATTCAACCATTCCTCAAACAACAACAAAAAAACTAAGTATCATCATAACAAATGTGACCACTGGCATTACTCACTGTAAAGGTAGCATGTTAGCATCTCCCACCTCTAACAGACATCTGAGGACTAGCTAAAAAATGTCAATAAGCTTTGATGTTAGTACCTGCAGGCGCACGGCTTCGCAGCCTGTTCTTAGAGGATTACAGCAGATTACGATCTTCCAGACCCCATTATGTGTGAAGGACATTTCAAACAGGGCTAATGTGTAAAACCACCAAACCTGAACAAACTTATGTGATGACACATACATATAGTATCTTTTTCTGCATTATGTTTATCAATAAGAGCTGCCCTGCTCTCTGGACACGCCCACAGATGCTTTATAATCACGCCCCCTTCGGCCTGCAAAGCCTAGTTTACTTCCTCCAAAGCAGCAGAACAAAGGGACGTGCTCAGACCAGACAAACCTGGGTTAAAGACACACATGGATGCAGTCAGTTTTGACTTTCGGCTGTAAAAGCCGACAGGTATTTTGCCTTGTATTCATTTGTGTTTATGTATTTCACATCATCCATACTGTCATAAACCCACAACTATCACCTTTGCTGCAACAATAAATCTTTGGAATGGACTCATGGATGGTGTTTGAATGTTCACACCACCAGCACCCTAAGTTCAGTTTTTACAACAGCACTGGAAACACAAACGTGTGGTGGGCTGACACTAACGGCAGACTGCTCTGGTGCACCTCTATAGGAGGATGCTGTATAGGTGAAGCTGTAAGTGTGTTTGTGGTGTTCACTTTGCAAACAAGGAGCCAAAAAACACGACAACAACATACACACAACCCTGAGAAGCTTGCTGGATTGAAGATGCCTGGAGCTCAGACATAGAACAGGCCCCTCTGTCCAGGCCTGATCACATCCTCTGATTCTGATTTTACTGGCACATAGTCTCATATTCCCAAACAGAGCCTGGAGTTCTGCAGAAGGTCAAGAAGCCAAACATCTCATCACCCAAGCTAATAATCAGGACTTATTGATTGGCAACCTGCAGGCTCCTGCAGATACACTGCTGTCTGATCACTTTGTGCTTTTTGTCGGGAAATAAAAACTGTGACCTTTAGAGGGAAGCAGAGAGAGAGAGAGAGAGAGACGCTGTGTGGAGGAGCAGATGCTCAGGACCTGTCCGGGCCTGTCTGTGACTGGAAACACACACACACACACACACACACACACCTCCAGAGAGCATCACAGACACTGTCAGTCTAAAATAACCTTCTGCTGCAATTTGCCATCTTCACTTCAGTGTGTGTGTGTGTGGAGCAGTGAAAGGGTTTCCCTCTGTGAGACATGCTGAACCTGTTGTTTAATACTTGCATCATGTGAGGAGGAGGAGGAGGAGGGTGGCGGTGGAGGTAACACATCCCCCCTCCCTCGTGCAGCTGAGGAAGCCGCTGGTGTTGCAGAGAGTTACATCAGCCGGGCTTTGTGAAGGCTTCAGTCAAAGAATTAAAGAAGGCAGCCATGTTTCTCTGACTCACTCGTGTGCTGCTGCTGCTTCCTGGATGACAGATGTGCTCTTTAAATGCAGACAGACTTCTAATTAGCTGTTGTTGGGGACACATTATATCTTAAATTGCCAATTTGTGCCCTCTTGGTTTTTATTTGGTTTCCTCACTTGAGTCATGTGGACTCTCTAACACTGCTGGGTCCCCGTTCCTGTCAGCAGCAGCTCAGTCAGACAGCAGCTGCTGTACTGTGCGTGCTGGGAGCCGTGGATAGGTTACACTGTCACACTACAGCCTGTAAATGATCAAAAGGTGGAGATGTATGAATGTAGAAATAATGCAGTGTGCCACCTCACGTCCAGCCAGGAAGATCTGCCTTTAAATCTGTCTGACAATAGACTGCACTCTAACACAGGACATGTGGGCGAGCAGTGTCTATAGCTGGACTTCATATCAATCTGTAGTTTGTGTCTATGTCCAAGCTGCATGATTGTCCCTGAATTGTTGTGTTTTGGATGCTCTCTCTGCTGCTCTGGTGTCTGACTTCCTGCCAGCTCAACCTCGCTGGTGCAAACTGATGCAGCCAGAGAACAACCGAGCACCAAAACAGACACTTGGCACATATGTTTCACCAGGCAGAGCGAAGGGTCGCTTCCTGGAACACATGGTAAGGAACCTGCTGTGATCCATGAATGGATGCAGCCAGGCCAGTTATTCACTCTGCGGGTCTGGAATCCCTTTCACAGCCGGTCCCACTCAGTACAGCTGGTTGTATGCAGTTTATTCTGCATCTGTTGGGACTGCCACCCAGAAATCCAACTCAGAGACCAGAACTCAGACCAACAGAGACCAGACCTCTTTGTATAGAAGTGAAAAAGAATGAGGCTGGCTGGCCAAGAAATGAATAAAGAATCATGATCTAAAATTTTTGCCATATTGCCCACCCCTATCGCCACCCTTCTCTTAATATTTTAGATTAAATTTCACACATGCACATGTCATTTCACACCTTCAACACTTCTGGACAATCTCCAGACTTGACTAATGTGATGCTTTTATGGTAATGATCAAAACACAGTGAACAACTACCACAGATGTTTCACAGTCCTGTTTGTTAAAACTTAAAAAATAAGCTGTTTATTCAGAACGTCTAATTAATGCGAGGCACACTGTGACTCAAAGCGATGCTGATCAAATAACTTGAACGCCGCTCGGCTGCCGGCTGACCGCGCTGCCCATTATTTTAGAAAAGAGAAAGTGCTCTCGCTCTGGAGGCAGAACCATGTCACGGCAGATAAAACCCACAGACACACAGTGAAGTGCTCTGCCTCTGTTTTCCTCGGCAGTAAAATCGCTGCACTCAGAGCAGGAAAAAATAGAGCATGAAAAGGGGATTTTCTGACGTGTGTGGCTCTCAGCAGCATGGCGCTCTGACAGGAGCGAGCTGACATTTTAAAGGGGGCTTTCCTCTCTAGCTGCACGGATCGGCGGCGGTGTTAATGGAAAGGTGAGCGCGGTGGATGCAGTTCAGGATCCTCAGACAGAGGACAGACAAGTGCTGAGGAGGATTTTTAATCTTACAAATACTTCTTCCAAAAAAACAGACAAAATACGATGAATCTCTCAGACAACACCGAGCAGATCATCTATCAAACCCATGATGGGTCAGAAGCAGAGCAGCCACACAAAGCCAGGAATCAATATGAAATCACAGGAGCTGAATCGTGTTTTCAATAGTGGCAAAAACCCAAGCTTCATCCAGTCCACAAACCATTTCTTCTTTTTTACTCTCTGCTGTAAAAAAGCTGCAGATCAGCCACAAACTCTCATGTGACTGCTGGTCACAGGTGAACTAATCATGGCTTCCTGGTTCTGCTGAGGAGGCAAGAATCCTCTGTCAGATATATAAAAAGTGATTTGAATGAAATATGTGAATTAATAAAAATAAAGAACCATCAGGAAGCCTGACAATTTTCTTTAAAATGATCAAATACCAGAGGCTCAGAGGGTTACATCGGAAAGTGGAAGTCTTTCTAAGTGTTATCTGACTTCCTGGTTTGATCTCAGGTTCCATTTAGATTTAATTTCAAGAGGTAAAAGTGGCCTCGTCTGCAAAGTGGCTTTTACAGGTTTGCTTTCATCAGTCGTGTCTGTAAACACGGCAAGAAAACAGGTCAGAATCTTCCATTATTCATGTGAATATGCTTCAGACTGATATGGGCAGATATTCTGCAGACAGAGCCTTCAGAGATGCTCCACAGTCCGCTGTATAACACACAAACACCTGCTCAGAAACATACATATACAACCATAGCCTAACCCTAACCTCCAACATGACCTGAAATCCTGAGCTCTCCTCACACCATCACAGCTCTCGGACATTCTGCACAGCAGGGAGCAGGGACGGCGCCTGAACCCTGCGCTCACGGCGAGGTTTTACTCAACTGCTCTGATGATGTTTCTAATTCAGGCGGCCCGCCTCCGCTTCACATCCTGCTGTGTATTTCCATAAAGAAAAAGTATGTGTAGGAGTATCAGAGCATTCTTCCTTCAAGCTACACACACAGATATACAGGCAGAGGCCTCTCTGTCCCCGTCTTTTCCCCTGAGGCTCCTCGCTGTATCTCACAGAGCCGAGGAGCCTCCCGGTGCATCGCTCTGCGTTACTGTGTGTTATTGTGACTCTCTCTGAGGACGCCATCAGCGCTGATTCAATTTCTCCGTCCCCCTACACCCCCACCCCCAAAGGCCCCTGCTCCACCCATGGAGACGAAAATTAAAACCCTGTAAGCTGCGGCAGCCGTGGCGGCATTCATGTTGTTTTGTAAAAGAGCAGCGCCGGTTGGCCATAAAGGGCATCAGCATGGAGACCGCCGGTGCACTCATTAAAGGGAAATGCCAGCGATGTCGATGTTTTTAACAAGGCTTCGTTAACAGCAGCGAGCCACAGAGGGCTACGTGGAAAATGATCAGGCAGGGTTAATAATAGTAATAATTAGCATAATGTTTTCAGGTTGATGTGAGCGTGAGTGGCGGCCTGACACGGAATATATACACACACATGTTGAACTCAACATTTAACCCTTAGAACACAGAATTATAAAAAAAAAGAGAGGGTCCAACACGTGATGCATTCAAGTGCCATCAGAGAATCAAACCAAATCTGAGCTAGAGCCAGTTTATCACTCCACACGTCTCACCTTGAAATTTTTCAAAGATATATTTAATAGAAACTTAGGAGGAATCTTTGAATGTTGAACTTTCCAATGGTCCTTGAATGCATCACATGTAATATACAGATTTGTCTGAAAATGAAGCAGCTGCACTAACATGCTGTCAGAAAATAAAATATCTGCATTCCCCGTCCATTCGCCCGGCCATAGGAAGCATCAGGACTCCACTAAGAAAAACACCGTGTACCAGTCACGGCTAACAGACACCGCTCTGACAGTAAACAAACGGGACGCTGATCCGACGTTTTATGGACTCATCCATCTGGCCTGACCTCCTCCCTCTGTCACTCTATAACATGGTTGAGTGGTGTTTTGTTGCTTCACACGCTGTGAGGATCAGGTCCTTCTGTCTATGTCTGTAGCTTCTTTCCTCCGTGCTGCTTCCTAAACCATCTAACAACTGTGCTGAGACTCATCTGAGACAAAGTGAGGTGATGAAGAGTGTGTCTGACTTCATCATATCAGCAGGATAATTAGTGAGCGCCACCCTCTAACCCAACAACAAAAAGACAGAGCGGGCGGGCAGGCGGCCAGATCTGGCACCAGGTGAAGCACACATCCATCCTGTATCAGTTTCCCTCCTGCACAATGACAGCAGGACTCCTTATATTACAGTCTTAGTGGAGACTTAATATGCATGCACGCTGCATGAAGGAGTTCCAGCACCATCAGCAGCTTTTATTATCTGTATGAACACATTCTGGGATTTATTCTGCGGGGGCGCAGCCAATGATTAACTTGCGCTCCATTATGGATGGAGACATTCCACAGTCAGGAGATATTACATTTTAAATTTAACATGACATGGGCGGCCTCCATTAATAATTCATCACGCAAAAACAAGCTCCTTCTATTCTTTGAGGGGAGCAAACTGTTACATTTCTGTGGTCTGTGGCCTCAAACCAGCATACGGAGCTTTCATGAGCTTAGCGGGGCGAGAACCAGTGACCAGAAGACGGCTCGGATCACACAGCTGCTGCCGACACAAGCTTTCCACAGCACAGAGGTTACAGAATCAATCAGACCTCCAAAGCTGAAGCTGTGAAAGTTTACCAGAAACACATCTGCACTCACAAGAGTCAGTAAAAACCAAACAGAACGAAGCCAGAACTGACTCCTGAGCTCCAGTTCAGGTGCTGCATCCTTTGAAGGATGCATTTGTGGACTGATCCCAGCAGCAGTCCCTCCTTCAAATGCATCCTTTTCCCTCACAACAAAGGAAACAGCAGGTGGACCCCCCCCCCCCCCCCCCCCCCCCACAGCCTAACATATCCCAGAATTCACCACACACCAGAGAAGGTTGGATTCCCCCTTTAACAAAAGACACAACGGACTCCACCAACTGAACTCTGATGACTGAGATTCAGGCACTATACGTATCAGCTGCAGGTTGCCAGGCAACAGCAGCAGGTAAAGAGGAAGTTGGTGCCACCCTTAAGATCTACGAACAATAAGTCACCTCAAGTCTAACAGGAAGCAGAGCAGCGGGCGCTGGATGCACAGCGACATGACCAGCCGCACAATAAATGGACATCTAGTTATTTCAATGTGACCTGGCCGAGGTCAGTTCATGGTCAGTTCATACACTGAAAACCATCACAAATCAGCATCAAGCTGCCCGGACTTTACCAACGATACTCACATGAGTCGACCTCTAATCTGAATAGACAAAGTCTGTCAGGTGGCTCTGGTGCGCTCAGCATCAAACTACAACCTACTGACACTGAAACAATGGAGGCAGCAGATTCTCCTCAAACCCTGAACATCACAGGAGTGCACGAGTGTTTCTATAAAAAGTACACAGACGGAGGTTTCCTGATTTATAACCAGACGTTTCCATTAGCCTAATGCAGATCTGCCAATCACACTGGATGGGCTATGATCTTCTGTGACACAACGCTGCGTGTTGTTTGTCTGAGATCGTCTGTCCGTGTCCCACATTCAGACATCTTCCTCCCTGTGAGAACGTCAGACTCTTTTTGTCAGCTCCTTTCTACAAATCACGGATCTGTGCCGCCAATTTAAATCCCATGATATGTGACCTATATGCAGCTCGTTACCATGACAATATATCATGTCTTTCAGCAAAGACAATTGTCAGAGTTTTGGAGCCAGCGTTTGCAGACATAAATAACAAAGCACCAATAAACAAACATGGCTGCCGGCAGCACGTAAGGAGCAAGAAGGAAACGGAGTGAGGACATACAACAGCCCTGTAGTGTCAGAAGTGTAACATTCAAAATGAAGATGGCATTTAAAACTATCTGAATGCTAGGCTAGCTTTCTAATAGAAAAAAACGCCTTATTGGGGAGCATCAGGCAGTATATGTAAGTTACAGCTAGAAGGCTAAGCCTGGCAGGCTAGCCTGCTGATGTTCTTACTAACAAAGGTTTATGAGTAGATAAAATGCTCATTTGCAGCAGCTACCGTCATCATATTGTGTGTGACTTTTAGCCAAAAATAAAAGATGTAATGGTATAAAACACTTTACAACTAGCAAACAGCTCTGCAGAAAAGGATCTGTTAGCACGCTGGCTAGCTGATCACGTCCTCTCCGTGTCCTCCATTTGTCCAAACAAAACGTTAAAGCACCAGAAGAGATGGACAGCTGTGGAATTGACTTGATGGTCATATTGCTCGAATTTCTTACAAAAAACAGCAAAACAAATGAACCCTTTACCACCTAGAATGAACACAGGCCGCCTGGTACGTTTGTCTTTTTTCCAATACTTAGCTTTAGCCGATACTTTAACAGAGTTTGGTCATTTAAAAAGAACAGATGGAAATCTCTGACCTTTTCAGGGCCTGATTAGCAGCAGCTAGTGTAGCGATTTATTAGTTAGCATTACTCACAGTGGAATAATCAGCCTGTAGGAAGGACTGCAGCGGCGTGCACGGATGAAGACGTCAGTGTGATAACAGGCTGATCTGGCAGCTTCATAACAAACAGATTTCATGTCAGGCTGAATGCTGCTCCTCTTGGCTCTTCCTGAATCACAGCCTGGCTGTTGCTGCATGTGTAAATTGGACCAAGAAGACACAGCGTCTGCAGGAGGACGTGTGTGTGTTACAGCAGCTCATTTCAGCTGAGATGTTCACCAATATGCTCTGAATGTGTTATCACCAGCGGCCCCATGACGGAGCGCTGCATTCACTTTGCACAGCATCCATATGTGTTGCACATAATGTGTTTTTAGTGAGCAGCGTTTGAATGTGCTTTTTTTTTTTTTTTTTAAATCAGAGAAGAGGCAGGAACTCTACACTGTAAAAAGGCACAGGTTAATTTAAGAATTAAAAATATTCCCCAACAGCTGAGATCCGTGTGGTCTCTGAGGCTGCACAAATGAACAAAACACAAATAAATACCTCAAATCCACAAATCAGGATCAAGACACTAAACATCTTTAAGCCTTTTTCTGACAGAAGTCAAAATACTCTGTTGTATTTCCCATTTTAGTCTCAGATTTCAGACAATTTAAACTCAGGTTTTTAAGTCTGAATTCCAACATTTTCAAATCAAGTCTGATTTTCTCAGAAACCTGAAAATCTTTTTCATATTTCTGACCTTTAAAAATGTCTGTTTCACAGAATTCTGACTTGTTGCAGTCTGAATTGTAAGTTTTCTTCTCACTTGCATCAAAAAAAGATGTAAACAGTCTTTGTGTGGTTGATCGTCCCTCCCTTTGTGTAAACCCAGCTCTCAGACTTCTGGTTGAATCTGTTTGTACAGCCAGTCACACAAAAGCTCTTCAACTGTTTTAAAATGTGTCTTTGATTTTTCATCGGCCACATTTTTCAACACAATGCAGACACTCTACAAGTTTTCCCACTCAGCGGGTGGAACCTGCAGTGACGTCACATGCAGACCTTCTTTTGGCTTAAAGAGAAAGTTCAGTTCTTTCAGGTCAAGCTGTGGTTACACAGTATTCCAGCCATGCATGGAACTACTCACTGACCTGAAACACACAGAAACACACACATGGGAGGTGAGCTAACCCCCGCTCAGTCCTCTATGAGACCACATCCGTGGTTTTATAAGAGCGACCTGTGACCTTTGACAATCCTCCCGTTGTCTAACACAGGACAGCAGTGCTGGTGCAGCTGCCCCCGCCGTGGCCTCCGGCGAGGCTTCTCCTGAGCATGTGATCCTGACATTTCCCCACAGCTCAGCCTGCAGCTCGCTCGTCTCTTTAATGTCACTCTACGGACGTAACGTCCAGAAGCAGAAAGCAGCTATTGTTGTGAACTTCTGACTGATGAGGATGTTCTACAGAGCTCGACGTCCTCGCATGTTTCCACTCCCTACATCAGCCCCGATCAACATTATGCAGCAGCAGATACATTGATCTGCTGTCGACTGGAAGATCGAGGACACGTGCGTCTGTTCCTTTCACCCGACTGAGGAATAACACTCAGTTTGTTTATTATTAAAACAATTTTGGCATGATAAAGAAAAAATAAAACATTTGTTTTCTCTTCTGCCAATGAGATGTGACCAAAAGTAAGTGGACACCATGTGCTAACCTTAATGCTGCCATCTGCTAGATCTGCAGCTGAGGATTGTATCGTTGATAGGGATGTTCGATACTGGCCGAGTACGAGTGCTCACCGATACCACTGGTACCGTACTTTAGCGTAGCGCTGCCTCCACACTCTCCTGACATTCACAAAGTCACGTAGTAACCTGCTGTTGACCTGCTGGTTCATGTCCTCTCTACCTGCATCAGGCTGGGTCACAGAAAGCTCTGTTTACTCCATCAACACATACACACAGAGCAGCTCCTCACCTTCCCTCTGAGCACAGCTGCTGCTGCTGCTCTCCCTGTCTTTTCCTTTCTGATGTTGTCCGTATATAAACATGTTCTATCACATAAATGTTTCTCTACTTTTAAACTGAATCTCTCCTCGTACATGTCTGTGGCTGTTAAATCAGCGAGTCTGACAGCGTTTTATTTTGAACTCTTTTGTTCCGGTGCCTGACTTCCTGTCTGCTCCATGTAGTTGGTGCAAATAGACGCGTTCTGGGTGTGACACATCTCCAAAATAGACCTGCCGCGTGTCACTTATGTAGCAGCACATAGCTATGCCTCTGGGACGCTGCTACCCGGCTGGTGTAAATACTCTCATTGGCTGTAATGGAAGCGTTTCACAGCGGCTGTCGCTACGCTGCAGTTACGCTGCAGCTTTGCGTGCGGTGTAAGTCCGGCTTTAGGGTGCGGGATGTATGTATGTATGTATTGATGTGTGTGTGTGTGTGTGTGTAAACGAGAATGAAAGGGCATTGATCTGTATGGAAAACACTGGCTTGTTTCTTGTGTCATCAAGAATGTGAGCTACTGAACTAAAGAGCCCTTCACCCTCTGCACTGCATTTTGTGGACAGAGTCCTGAGAACAAACTGTTTCATTCATCGACTCATGCTGTGTGTTTATCAAGACAATAAAAAGCTCAAACAAAAGAACTTCACAGTTTGCTGTGGAAGAACTTGTCTGTCCTGACGTCGCCCACCTGACCCCCTGACCTCATCACCATTCATCTGTACGAATTATCATCAGTTGTTGTTCAGAATTCAAGTTACAGACTTTGTCCCTTAATTCATTTGAGTTAAATTCTTAATAAGTGATAATTAAGGCACTTTCACTTGGATGTTGCTTAATTAGTGATGAATTGCCACCATTTAAAATAAATCGCAGACCTTGCAAATGAGGTCCTTGTGATGTAGGCAGGTTTTAAAAATGAGCCATGAGCCGGTTTAAAGGAGACATTTGTTGTGCAGCAGCAGTGTGTCTGCTCTCCAACACACTGCTGGTTATTCCCTGAACTGTCAGGGCGACAGATCCCTGAGGGCAGCTTGGCAGCTTCAGCACAACAGCCTGAGGGAGAGGAGAAATTGTCTGTGATACTGTATCCACTGAAGACCATCCTCCCGGGAGACACCCAGCACACACACACAGACACACACACCAGAGAGCAAGCCGCTACACGCCTTCAGAACGCACACAGCACAATCCAGTTTGTGTTCAGTCCTGACACCAGACTGGAATAACAGAGAGGATGTGTCGGACTTCCAGCTTTACTGATGATTTAAACGCTCTTTCACTTCGTACTTCACCTCCTGCTCAAGCTGCTGAACACAATGAAACATTAAAGAGCTAACGAGTCGAACTCTTCCCCCAGCGGAGCTGAGCAGCGAGCGAGGATTGGATTTAATCCAGCAGTGTCTGCTGGATGTGAAAACCGGCAGCTGTTCACTAATATGTTCGTTCAAAACAATTGAAAGGTGAGATGATAGTTATATTGCCCCCTAGGGGCCAGAAATGAATCATTGCTTCTTTTAAAAAGCGCAGGTCTTCAACAACCATCACAACGACAAACAGAAGCTCTTTTTGTAATATGCAGTGTTGTGAGTTAATCTATTACCACTGTACAGACACAGTACTTCAATCAGTCCTGCTCCCCGTGTGCGGCTGTGACGGCCACACTTCTACTGACTCTGACACTTTCTAAAAGCCAAAGGTTCTTCCCACCACAGGAATCTTATCGGACATGACAGATAGTCGTTGTTGTGTAATCCCAGGGTGTCGACCCCCCCCCCCCCTGGCAAATCTAAGCGGTGATCTTGTCAATTTCATTGCCAAGTGTCAAACTGCAGTGTTTGGACTCAGCAGCTCCAAACTGAGGACAACCATTATGAACCATTTATAATCAGAATATTCTGTACGGTCTCATCTAGGCATGGGGCGGTTCAGGAAAAAACTCGGGACCGCTTAGTACACGTGTCAAAGTTCAGGGTGTGTTCTGTTCGGTTCAGGACACAACACAGCACAGCAAGTAATGCAGGGAGGCATTTTTCCCCACTGGCACCGAGACCAGTGTCGCCAACTTGGCGACTGTCTCACTAAATTTGGCAACTTTCAAAAACTTTTTTTGTCAAAAGTGACTAGCGACAAATCTAGCTTCTTTCTCTGGTGACTTTTGGAGACTGACATGAAAGCACGTATCGTTCTGCAGTTACCGTCCTCAACGAGCAGCGACCGTGAGCTCCTCCCCCGCCCTAAAGCTCTGACTGCAGCTTCACCCGGCAGGCTCAGCTGCAGTCAGAGCAGAGAGGAGCCCCACACCACTCTTTGTCTAACCTAACCTCCTCTCTCTGAAGCACCAACACAAGCAGAACACAGAATGGAAAGCTCAGAGGGGCAACAGCAGCAACACCATGTAATAACTGATTCCTAAATATGGTCAGTGTTGGATAATTGGGATAAATATTTTATGCTGATCGATGGTGTTTCCAGAGTGTTAAAAAAGTAGAAAGAAATCTCAACAATGTAGACCGAACAAACCCAAAAACCATGACCTGAGAACCCTGATACAACCCGAACAGTGGACTCTGTGAACCGCTCCACCCCCAGTCTCATGTCATGACTATATCATTACATCCCTATTCATTTGTCGTTAAAATTAAATGAACTGCACAAAAAATCAGGTTAATGAACAACAAATCCTCACAGAGGTTTTTCCAGTCAGAGCTACTGGAGGAGGAGGAGGAGGCCCTGGTGGCCAGCGTACAACTAAAAGCCAATTAAACTCCAGACGGTTGGAGCTTTTCTGCCCCAAATATTCATTATAAAACATTTTCATTTTTCTGCAGTCGACACTCGACAACATGTCGGCTGAACACACACATCCATTTTTCTGAGTACCTGCTGTTTTCCCACATTTCAAACAGATATCAGTAATCCAGCAGTAATCTCGTTAAACGCTGACCCCAGAGGAGAGTGGCGGGGCGCTGCCGGCTGGCTGGCTGGCGCCCGGTGCTATGAATAGATTACTGCTGGGAGGTAATCCTGTTTGAAATCATCCAGAATGTGAAAAATACGCTGAAAATCATTCCTACACCACGCTCACTGTTCTTAGATTCACACAGGACAAAGCTGCTGCTGAACCCACTTTAACGTGAGGATGGAAGCGAAGACTCATCATGGGGTTATTTCAGAAACAAGAGTCCAGAGGACGTCCTGCTTTTATCACACACAGGAGTTTTAGAAAGCTCCTCAGAAGCTGCACATGTCTGCTGAAAGTCTAAAAGCTCCTTAGAAATATGACTACAACAATATACAATGTCTTTATCTCTGACACACTGAAAGTTTGATCCTGATGACGATTGTAAAACATTAAATATCCACGACTCCTGAAGCAGCGAGAGAGAAAGGGAAGGAGAGGACGACGACCTGTGGGACCAGCAGCATGCTCCAGGGACGGGCTGTAATGGCTGAAAGTTTTTATCCTGATCATTTCTGGCATATAGACGGTAACGATAAGTATAGAATAGACTTTATCAATCCCTCTGGGACAGTCCCTCGGGGAAATTCAGGTACCAGCAGCAATACAACACCGACAGTCAGAGCAAGATTAGCACTAAGAGATGCTAGTATTAGTAGAATACAATAGAATCAAAATAAAAGATATGAGGAATTATGTACAAACACTGCACCCCAGCATACAGATGGATTATTGCACATACAAATTATTGCACGTGTGTTGTATCAATATGATACAAATATACTAATCAGCTTAAAGTTTGTAGTCAAGCACACTCCAACGCTTTGGGATGAGCTCCTCCGTTTCACATCACACTCGAAAACACTTCACCGAGCGGCGTTTAGATGGTAAATTATCATGATGTGGATTTATTCTCAAGATTTCACCCATTCCTAGTGTGCACACAGCTTTATTTATGCATGTGCCTGTAGGATGTTCTGAAGCCACTGTATGTGACAGATCTCATACTGTATGAACACAGTGTTGATTGAGCTCCTAGTTCTATTATTCTTATAATAAAAAAAAATGTTAACTTATTGGCCATAAGACATTCTAGGTACTTGCTCTGAGCATTTTTTTAATATTGAGTCCAGAAAGTAAACTTCATTTGTTGGACAAACCACAACCAGACAGCCCTCAGAGGGCTCTGAGGAACGGTGAGGATGGACAGGTCCCTAACCACGGACACTGTCCTGACCCCAGTCATGGGTCCTCTCCTCAGTCATCCGTCTGCTTGCTGCACATCTGACCTCAGGAGACCACACAAGGTCACACGGTGTCCATAAAAAGGAGCCGATGTGTGTGATATAATCAATACGCCTCGTCCTTTAACCTCCTGACCCAGCCCCGCAGCCACTGACACACCTAATTAACAGATACACACTGAGGAGCTATTGATTAGAGGGGGACTGCTGCTAAGTCAACGTGGGCATTATGAGGATCACAGGAACTTAAAGAGATGATGAATACTTCTGTAGGTTTGGGGATATTTTTCACATAAACTGTGTACGTTGTGTCTTTTTAATGTTTAAAGGGAGATGTTGCAGATTTGTGTGATTATATGTGTGTAAATGAACAACATGTCCCCTCCATGCAGCCTGCTCTCATTCATTTATCAGCACAAGCACCACACACCATCACTGGCCATGAAGCGTCATTTTGAAGCGTCACGCTGCTTCTCCTAACTCTGCAGCAGAAGCACGTCATTGGATCAGTGACGACACACACTCTGCCTGCGTGATGCAGCCACGGGTTCGTCTGAGAGGCAGAGACACAATAACGGGTAATTAGGTTCTGTCAGCAGTTCAGTGAGAGCCCCACAAAGAGAGGCTTTCATTGAGATGAATGTCTGGCTGCCCCGCTGATAATGGGGGAAAGGAGGAGTCATCGTTGAGTCAGCGTTTAGCAAGAAGGAGGGGAGAAAAAAAAAACCCCATGACTTGCAGGTGAGTTTGGAGGTCGGCCAACACTCCTGAACACGCCGACACACTTCAATTTACATTCAAACTCCAATAAAAGAAATACACTGGAGGGAGTGAAAGAGCCTGTGTGTGATTTATCTGCTCAGGACAGGCCTCTGGCACTTGAAGTCCACAAAAAGGTTTAGGAGCCCAAAGCAGAGGGCGAGAGGAGGAAATGAGCCGCTACCAGGCGTCTGTTTTATGGTTTTAGAGCCCAGACTCTGGGCTGCAACTCTTCCTGACACTGTTTCATTTGGCCTCCCTGAGGACGAGGCCAGAAGGATCAACACAATGACAACAACGGTGACCGAGGCCAAAAATCCTCCCAGAGGTCCGGAAATCATCCTGAATCAAGGCGCTCATTCCTGAAGAGGAATCCTCACACCGAGGCTTTCTCCTAATGACACAACATCTGAGATGGGACTTTTTAATCTGATCATTTTAAGAGTAAATATCGACGCTATTCACAAAAGATCTAGCAGATGACTCATTGGAAATAATTCAAGTGACCTTAAAAAAAGTGACCTCCTAGCACATGCTTGGTATGAGCCGCTAGTGACTGAGAGGTTGGAAATGTTGCCTTACTCACTAGCCTTTTGTTTTACATTAGCACCTCTGTTTAGTTGTGAGTTTCTGCTTGTGTTGCAGGATTTTATTTTTCCTCTGTCAGCCACTGCCCTTTGGACAGCAAAGAGATGGGGACTAAACAGGAAATCTTATAAAAATGTAGAAAATACGCTGTTGAGGGAAGTTTGTGTGAACAATCTGAGGGTTTATTTGAATTGTTTAGTTTTCAGGACAATGTTTTATTTAGCAGGAAAAGAGCCCAGAGAGCTGATTTCCAAGGTCTTACCGAGCCGACCCGCACACATAATTGCCCAATTGCTTAGAAGAAGCTTTTAAATTATTGCAGAAAATGTTGAAATGACACTTTTCTGGAGGTTAACCAGTCAGAAGCGTCTCACTGGGTGGCGCTCACCTGCTGGTTCTAAAAACCGATGCAGAGCGCTTATTTGTGACAAAGGAATGAGACTGAAAGACGGTTAAAAGCTTTGTGGTGTCTGAGGTAATTTTTGGAAATGTCTGAGAGGTCACCGCACTGAACTGTCGCTGGAAAACTCTGCCATTAAAAGCTGAAAAAGCAGCGGTTGATGGCTCCGATCCTTCATTAAATATTAAGAGCGGCTGAGTGCAGTGTCTGGTAACAGCAAGATTGTCCGAGATCAACCGCATGAAACCGGCGAGGAGGAGGAGGAGGGCGAATGGGAGAATGGAGAGGGGGGGAAGAATGAAGTCACTGATTTGTCCTCCTCCTCCTCCTCCTCCTCCTCCTCCTCCTCCTCCTCGATGGTTTTCATCAGGCTGAAGATGCTCACACAGTCAACAAGCCTAGACTGAATGACAGCAGCACTTTAAAGGTTACTTCAGATACCAGAGAGTGTCAACAGATCAACATGGCTGCTGTCACTGTCACAGCAGCGTGACGACAGAAATTCTGTACCAGAAGCTACACTGCAACATAGACAGCTTCATCACTTCAGCTATTAACCAAGGTTAGGTGTCCAAACCAGCAGCATGTCCACGGCTTCTACATGCAAGCAGAAATCAAAGATGCTGACTATGTTTGTGACAGCTGGCTAAAATCCAACGCATCCTCGCAGAGACAAAGACCAAATGTAGGTCAACACAATAAGTAATGACAAGGCTGGTAAACCCTGCAACCAGCTACACACGAGACAATCAGGAGGGCGGCGCTGGATAATGCTTATTGCAACCAATCATTTGTCCAAATAACCATTAAGTGTGTGTTGTCTGTACAATTACATTTCTGCTCTAGATAGACCTAGATCTAAGATAAGAGCAAGCAGACCAGAGACAACAGAACTCCAGCCAGAGCCAGAAGAAGAAGAGCAACTCTTTGGCACAGGCGAAGGGTCTGGGCAGAAGGATGGAAATAAAAGGTGCAGTTCTGCACATGAACCTTAAGACCACGTCCTTACAGATCCAGTACTTGAAACTCCTGGCACTCCCGGGCAGCCAGCTGACTGCATCCTACATTCTCCACATGCTATAAGGAAAACTTCTCTTCTCCATTGTGTTTGGCTAAGGTTTGTAGTCACATAATGAAAGAAGTGAAGGCGCCAGCTTTCCATCATGGCTTCAGTAGCACAGGGAATCATAGTGTTTAAAGCTGTGTTCCATTTTTCTAAGAGAAATCCTGTCATGAAATTCAGGATTCAAGAACTTCAGGATTAAAGAAGAGAAGCACAGCCGTGGCTGAAAGGGAAGAGGCAGCCAGTATGAATCCCTCCTGTGTTAAACTTTATGGCAGGAAGTGTTTAAACTGACTTTTTTTTGGCAGCGATCGCTCTCATCTGTTCAGACACGCCGGACCGAGAGCCCAGCTGATGCTTCTTCTGCTGTCAAAACCTTCCTATGAGCCACCACTGGCACCGGATGAATGGCCGCCTCAATCATCAAGCACATACACCCAGTAATTGCATGTTACTGCGTGTGAATAAAAACCTTCCAGATGCAGCTGTGAGAACAGTGCCAGGGACAGAAATCCCCCTCCTCAAGCAGCTTTTTTTTATGCTTTGTTTTCAGGAGAAATTCTCGGAAAAGCTTCATTTAAATGAGAGACTGAGGTCATGATCGGCCCTGATCGGCGCTGTTTCACATAAATAACAGCAGATAGGCGTCTTTGAAAAGAAGTCTTTTGAGCGTTAACATGCACTAAGCGTTCTCCGCCCAGGGCGCGCTGACGGCTGCAGATGGAAAACGCATGCATGTGTTCTCCCTATCAAACCCACACTTGGCTTTTTGCTCCTATCTCTGCTGTGCAGCCGGCGCTTCAGGTAAGCCGAGTTTGACCTTGAAAGAGGAAGCTGCTGCGAGCCTGAAGAACAGCTAATCGGCCGGTACGGAGCCTTTCCTGTGTGTGTGTGTGTGTGTGTGTGTGTGAAGGAATAATGCACAGTGCTTTTATGAGGCTCTTTGCTACACGCCACAAAACACACACATTATCACACAAGCACACACACTCCACCACTGCCCAGAACAAACTAATCTGTTATTTACCGACGCCTCTGTTCATTTAACAGCGAGTAAGAGCCCTAAATGACTTCTGCACAAAGGCAGCCGTCAATAAAGCAGCCAGTGAAAAACAAAACGAAGGAAAACAAAGGAAAACACTGGGTCAATATGAGCTCATTGTTTTGAGAGTGAGAAGATGGGGTGTGATGGTTTTGGAGTGAAGGTTTCAAGAGGAAATGTGGCGGTCAATAACGCAGCCTTCGACGGGCTAGGCACAAAAGAGGTGGGGCCAACAGGGGGTCTCGAAAGAGATGGAGGCGGATCGATGGGGGTTATTCTGAGTCTGACAGGAAGAATTAGGAGGCGGGGAAGGTGGAGGGAGAGGAGAGTCTGGTGCCTTAAAAGATAAAACACAGCAGCACTTAGGACAAACAATGACAGCACGACAGGCGGACGGACGGCTTTCAGCGTTTCTGCGGTACGAGCTCCAACATGATCGGCTCCTTTTCCATCGTTGCCGTTTAAAGGTGTGTAGGGATCCTCATCCTTAGCTAGTTATTAGCAACCAACTCTTCAAGCCTTAAAATACTGTCACTAGGTATTTACTTGCGTTGACCACACAGCTTATTTCAACAGGTTTATAATACAAAGCTTTGGGTTAAAACAACATTCAAGACATTTTATCACCTAGTGATCTTTAATTCACACTGGGGGAAAAAATCTGGCTAAAGCGGGATTCGGGCCTATCCAGATGTGTTTTTTCTGAGTGTGAACACCTCGAATCCGACAGTATCCAGTTTGATTTCAATCCGGCTAGATCCACCCACGAGAGGTGGATCTAGCCGGATTGGCTCAAATGTGGCTCAGGTGTGAACGCAAATGTGGCTAGCGAATCCGGCTAGCGACATGCTACTTCCGGTTAGCGACATGCTACTTCCGGTTCACGGGGTGCGACACGGGACAAAAAAAACGCACGACGCATGCGCACACGCTGGCCTGAATGGACTCTGTATATTACGAGGCGCCACCTAGTGGTTTGGAGGACAGCAAACATGCTGGATGAAGCCGGATTGAGTACGGACACAAGTGTATGCTAGCCAGATTTGAAAATAGGTCTGAACGCATCCAGCTTAAAGGCTGTCTGGGCTCAATCCTACTCTAGCTGGAATGACTTTCTCCAGTGTGAACGGGGCCATAGTGTTTCCTGCCTTCAGGACGCATGGGTTTTTTCTCAATAAGTTAGCCAATCGATTAGATAATCAACTGATAAAAATATAACTACTACAAAGCCAAACAGAAGGACTCAAACATTTGGTGTTTAGAGGGAATAAACAAACCATGTGAGCTCTGACCTCACTTAAACCCACATGGAGCACTAAGTGTCACAGACGTCTCTGTCCACAGACATCTTTTTCATTTATATTATCTTATTGTCTCCTGGGATGTGTTAGTCTGGGTTTGACTTCAGAGAAATTTGACATCCCTCCTCTCTGCACTCTTACTATGTATATTATATTATGTTCACCACATCCTTAAGCAAACACAATTAATAACGGCAGATTAGCACCACTTGGATGTTTAATTTCACAGCATGCCAAGTCTTCCTAACCCCAGGAGTGCGAGTATGAGCCGTCCTAATCCTTTCCTCCGCAGCGGCGTCCATCCAGCCACCCCCCCCCCCCTCACATGTCACCACAACATGTAATTCGCTGATTTTAGGTCATCTCACGCCTGCAAAAAATAATCTGTACTGCGCACAGACTTTCCAGCAGGCTAATACTTCTAATAACGACATGAGCAGAGACTTATCGCAGCACCAGTGGAAGCTAATTAATAGACTCATCAGCGAACTTCCAAAACACTCCCGCAGATCAGCGACTGAAAAATGATCATGGCATAAAGGCACGGATCTGAGACGCACAAACCACAATCCTGTAAATGAAAATGAGTCAGAGACATTCAAATGCTAACATGTCCTCTCAAAGTTTAATCCTCTCTGTAAGACTCTGAATTCAGTTTTAATTTAACATTCAAATCTGGGACGAACGCACATTTCCATTATTGTCAGGATTATTTCTAAATATTAGATATCTTCATAAATTCAGCTAAAACTTGGAAGAAGAAATTCTCTGTCTTTGTAGCCATGATTGTGTTGCTTCCATAGAGCAGCAGGACTTTATGTTGCAGTGACCAACAACACAGGGAACAGTCAGCAACATGTTGCTCTTTCTGAACTGAACAGTGGATCAAATGCTGCACAGTGCTGCTGCACCCATGGTGTGATATCAGAGGTTTTACTGATAAGTGCTGACACACTGTAATGAACCACTGCAGAGCGTCAGCCTCTGAATCCAGCTCACAGCATCCTCTTTAGCTCTCTCGACCTCTGACCCTTCCACAGTAAAGCTGCGAGCAGAGCGACACAGCTGAACCACAGCAGGGGAAGCTGGGAAATCCCCCCTGAGCTACACAACAAGAGTCACAGGGAGCGGTATGCAATGAGCTGCATCACCCGTACAGTCATCCACGCCGCCACGCAGCGGGTCAGCTGAGACTTCAAAGCCAAGCCTGACGGCATTCAGCGTGAGGACGGGGCTATCAGGCAGCGTGAGTGTCACTGGGCATGCTCAGTGTGTTTTTCTTAGATTGCAGCATGTAAGGTTTCCACCGCAGAGTATTTTTGGAGTCTGTGAGCTGCGTGACTCGGGGCTGCGTCAGCATGCTGAAAATGAATGACTCAAAAGTTCAGTCTGCACAGCCTGTACCCATTTCCCATTAAAAACTATGATAATATTGTAAATGTCTTGTTTTGTCTGACTGTCTGAAACAATTATCAAAACATGATGATATGAAGCAAAAAGTGGAATTAAAAAGCTTGAATGTCTCCGATGCGTCAGTCCTTGATGACTGTAGCACTGCTGCACAATGCTGAAAACAGACCTTTATATGACTGTAAACATAAAACCTCACTACACACCTGAAGGAAGTCAGTCAGGAATCAATATGCAATCATTCATCAAAGGAGACCACAGTGTGCAGGATCACTGTACGGAGACACCGTCAGCAATATGTTTACTCTCAGTTTGAGCACAGCATGTCATAGTGTGCGCCGCACCACCACACAAAGGTTGAAATAAAATGTCTGCCACTCACTAAAAACATTTTAGTTTTTTTTCTGTGCCTGTAAATTATTTAGCACTGGTTCTGTTTGTTTGTGTTTCATTAATTCATTCACACCAAATCCTCTCTGTCTGAGGTGATTGTGTAAAATCCCACATAATGCAGGTGCAGAAAATAATCTTGTTTTTTTTAAACAGCTCCGTTCTGAGCTCTTTCTTTCAACGTACATGCAGCAACATGAAGAGATATTATTATATTATATATTAAAACAGACCCCAGAGGGCTGGAGTTTTCTTTTATGTATATGTACAAAATTCAAAGAGGATCTCCGCTTCTACACAAACACATGTGACTGAGTTTTCAGTCAGCGCACACACACACACACACACACACACACACACACACACGCACACACACACACACACAGCTTCATCTGCAGCATTCAGCCACACAGTCTGTGCCTCTATGAAGTTTGTTCCCACCAATATTAAACCAACACAATGTTTCAAGGTCAACAATAAAACAAACACCTGGAGTGTTGACTTTGAGTACACACACACGCAACCTGGAAGTAAACCCAGGCACATGATCACAAAGCATGAAAACAATTCTTTAAAAACCTGCCTGGACAGACAGCAGACAGAAAATAAGTCTAACATTTCCATCCTGGTTAACAGGTCACAGCTACCTCAGCTCACAGACTTTACAGGAAGTGTCCGCTCAGCTGTAACAGACAGAAAACGTCCTCTGCTCATGGTCTAAGATGCTTCTGTGCATCTTCTGCAACTAATTTCCTTAAAACATCCTTGTAATAAAGATTAAAATAACCACTTCAACTCCTCAGTGTCTGGGTTGTGCAGAAAAACTACACTTGGTGTGTTCATCTGAAGCATAACAAGGAGATTTGGGATTATAATGATGGCCAGTAGGGGGTGCTGAACCAGTGTGGCGCTGCCTTTCAGGACCTCCTCTGCAACAGTGTGTGTGTGTGGACAGTTCCCGGTGCTGAAACCTCAGCAGTCACAACAGGCTGCTCTCACACACAGACAGAAACCAACACAGCCAAAAACACGACAACACGTTCACACAAAGAACAACATGGATGCCACGACAGAACCAGCCTGCAGCAGGCAGTAAGCTTCAACAAGGCTGAAAAAGTTTCTGGAGCTGAAATAAACAGAGTAAGGAGCTGGAGGAGGAGAGGAGGGGAGGAGGAGGAGAGGGGAGGAGGAGGAGAGGAGGGGAGAGGAGAGGGGAGGAGAGGGAGGAGGAGAGGAGGAGAGGAGGGGAGGAGAGGAGGGGAGGAGGAGAGGAGGGGAGGAGGGGAGGAGGAGAGGAGGGGAGGAGGAGGAGAGGAGGGGAGGAGGAGAGGAGGGGAGGAGGGGAGGAGGAGAGGAGGGGAGGCTGAGACAAAGGATGGAGGAAGAAAGAGAGTGAAGGGAAGAAGCTGGGTCCAATAAACAGGATGAGGAAGATGAGAGAGGAGGATAAGGAGGAGGCAGAAGAGAGGTGGGAGGAAGACAGATTAAAGGATTAGAGGATGATGAAGGAAGCAAGGCAAGAAGGGGGGAAGGGAAGAGGAGATGATTAAGGAAAGGTAAAGTTAGAGTGAGCAATAGAAAAAAATGAGGAGGATGAAAGTAAGAAGGGGGAGAAGGGAGGTGCAGGGTGGAGATGTGAAGACAAGGACAGGAAGCTGGGTAGGATGATGGAGGAGGTGAAGGAAGCAGGAGGTGATCAAGGTGATGTGGACGGGACACGGAGGGGGGAAGAGGAGGGTATGAAGTCAACATAAAGGATGAGAAGATGGGGAAGGGGAATACAGGGGATGAGGGGTGGAGACGGGTGGAGGAGATGGTACCTGGTTGGTAGAGAGCTGTGCATTCTGGGAGATGAGCAGCTGGACCAGAATGTGGAGCCCCGAGGTGAAGAGGCCGGCGAGGATGGCCCAGGTGAGCGGCAGCGGCAGCATACTGTAGGTGGCGAACAGGGTGAAGAGGACGTATCCCACCCCGTCTCCCAGCAGCCCGTAGCCCAGTCCGGCCGCCAGGATCTGCGTGGCCATGGCCACCCAGGTGACCACGCCACTGTACTGCAGGTAGCTGTGCGACGTGGTGTCCTTCCGCACCACCACTAAGGCACAAATGACGACTTCGATGCCCGTGAAGAAGCCCAGCAGCGTCCCTTTGATGGGGTCCATCGGGGAGGAGGCCAGGGTGAGGTGCAGCACCAGCAGAGTCAGCTTGGTCACCACGTCCAAGATGTTCATCACTACCACCGACTTGCGCCTCTGGCCCAAAAAGTAGCGCTGGTACAGCCGCTCGAGGTCGCGGGACTTGAAGGCGTTCCGCAGCGTGGGGAAGATGACGCCCCGGTACGTGTAGCCCCAGTTCAGGAAGAAGTCGGAGTTACTCGGCGCGCAGTCGATCTGCAGGAAGCCCAGGTCGCTGCTGGCGCGCTCCGGGAACACTTTAGTCCCTCCGTTGTTGTGCCGGTCTCCAACCGACGTCCGTCCCGCCGACTGCTTCCGCGCGCCCTGGCTCGGGTCGTAGGGCTCGTCCGGCCCGATGCCCTTCACCCCTCCTCCGCCTCCCCCGCCCTGCTCGTGGATGAAGCGCTGCTCGGTGATGTGCCGCACCGCGTTCTGCCACAGCAGCCGCTTGGGCCGCGCGCTGCCGCTGCTGTTGCTGTTGTTGCTGCTGCTCGGGGTCTTGTTGATGGTGTACAGCTCCTCGCTGGCGCTGGAGCACCGGACCTCGGACAGCTCCATCGCTGCGGCCGCGGGTCGCTGTTGTCCTTGTCGTCGTTTTCTTCTGCTCTCGGTTGTGTCGGTTTGTATTTCCACTCCTTTCCCGGAGTTAACTCAGCGATTTTGGGGAGAAGACGTCCTCGTGTGCGCATTGAACCGGGGGCGCGTGCTTCTCTCTCGGGTTGCGGCGAGCACGGCACGGGGTGAAGCGCGGTTGGAGGTCATCGTCACGCGAACGATTCCACTGGAGAAACGGCACATAAATCCCACTCGAGTGGAAAAGCATCTTCGGGATTAACCGCGCACCACCACCGGGCACCGAGTCTCCGTGCTGAAGGCTGAAAATCACCGGGCGGCGTTTCCAAGCAGCAGCTTGAGCCACCGTGCGCCAACCGTCCGCACCATCAGGGTGCCGCGGCGTCACTGAGAGCCAGGGTCCGTGCAAAACAAGGCGGAGGTTCTGGTGCAGAAACGGAGTCCGGCGGCAGCTCGCCGAATCTGAACAGCCTCCCCCCAAAAAGCGGGCTCCAGTTGGCACAGCTGGATCCGCTCACTCTGCCATTCCTTCCCTATTTGCGCAAACAAACACGCATTTTCGGGGTAATCCCGGTCTGCTCTGACGCTCGCACAAGATGCCACAAAAAGAACAAAAGAATCCGGTGGGGGTAGAATCCGTTGGTCTCGCGCAGCAGGTCTGGACCGGACCCGCCAACTTGTTGTTGCGGCTCCGCAGAGAGGATCAATGTCGAGTGCGCGAGCTCCTCAGCGCAGATCAACACGAGGAGCTCGCGCCTGGATGCAACACCTGGCCGGGGTGGGTGGAGGTGAATGTGGGTGTGGGGGGGCGGCGGCGGCAGGGAGCGGATCCGAGGCATACACACTCACACATAATCACACACAGACACACACACAGACACACACAGTCCCTCTGCTGTGTTCTGTGCGAGGAGCCCCGACAGGAAAGTGCAACAACAACGTCCTGTGTGTGAGGATGAGAGCGGAGCCTCCTTCCTCCTCCTCCTCCTCCTCCTGTGAGCCGTGTCTCCGCGTGCAGACCTCCTGATTTTGTCTCTCACCTTCCTCTTCTCTTCCTCCTCTTCCTCGGTGCTTTAAAAAAAGGGCGTGCAGCAGCGGCAGCACCCGCGTGGAGGAGATTTACAGAGAGAGCGAGGCTGGTCAGCGCGAGCGAGTCAGCTGCGCTCCGGTTTGACGTCACAGCCACCGCTGTGTGTGTGTGTGTGCGCGCGCTCCTCTCTCGTCTTGAACGTCTGTCTCATCCCACGCTCTTCTTATCCTTCATCCCTTTATCTTCCCTTCCCTTCTTTCCTCCCTTTGTCTCTCCATAGCTTAATGGACTGAACTGAACCACTCCACGCTGGGTCTGTTGCAGGGAGGCCTGCAACAATCAATAATAACAAAATAATAATTATTATTCTTAGTATTATTATTATGTCCTAAAGAATCTTAAATCTGCTGTGTATGGGCCAGTCATGACCCTACAAAGTACTTCCATAATAGTGTTAGAAATGTGTGCTGTGATCGCCCCCTACAGGCTGACACCGGGTAACTGCAACTGAATTTTCCTATTGGCCGTCTTCCTATTATAACAATAATAATACATCGAACTTATAAAGCAGAGACGCTCAGAGGGGCTTTACAGATGCATTATTCGTTCACACCACATTCACACAGAGTGGCAGTGGTAGGTGTAGCCACAGCTCCCCAGGGGGAGACTGATGGAGACGTGGCTGCCTACGGCCTCGCCGACCACCACCGATTCATTCATACACATTCATACACCAGTGAGTGCACTGGAGGCAATGTGGGTAAAGTGCCTTGCCCAAGGACACACAACAATGACTAGGGCTAGATTGAGCCGCCAACCTTCCAATTATTGGACAACCCTGCTCTACCACTGAGCCACTGCTGCCCTAACAGCTCATCATAACTTATAAATGACATTAGGTACTAGTTGTTATTGTCAACAAAAGCCTCCAGCAGCTCAGTGACAGTAATCAAATGTCTCCCATCAAAGATCATCATCATAAGAACAACACTTGCTGCACAGTGTGGGGAGGCTAGCTTCCATTTCAAACTGTTTCCCAATATGGGAACGCCATAACTACATATCTGTTCTTACACCATGTTGTAAATAATGCTAACGGCCCAAACATGCTGGTCTGAGCAGATAGCGTGCTAGCATGCAGTGCAACCACAACAGGATGTTGCCAATTATATTTTGTGACAGCACCCTCTAGTGGACAGGCTGGGTGGACAGAATATTGCACAGCCAGCAGGGTGTTAAATGAGGTGAGTGGTCATAACCACCTCAACAATTCACAGACGTGTGTGGAATGCAAACATAATACTGAGCCCGCCTTGTTAAGTTCTCATTTTGCAGCCACGTATTTACATTTGTTTTCAGGCGCTGTGTGTTGAGCTGCCTCTGATGTCTTAATTCGAGGTTTAGTGTGCCGTCGCCGTTGGTGTAAATCCTTCAAGCAAGAGCATCCACTCACTCACTGAAAATGTAAACACTATTCTCTGCGATAAAGACCTGAGAGTGAATCTAATCCGGGGCTCGCAGGCTCTCGCATGTTATCATAATCAAAAACAGTAAACTCTCAAATTAATCACAAGGGCAGAACTCCCCAGAGATGTTCCACAATCACCAGCCACACATCTCTGCACTCCTGTCTTGCCAGTGGGGGGTTCACTGGTTAAAGCCTAGATTAATTCAGATTAATTTGTGTGTCATCAAAATGCCCAAAAAATAGAGAGAATATTATGGAAGGAAATGTGCACGGCAGGCCCTCCCTCATCCCCCGCTGTGTGCGGGGATCTTGTCCCACTTTTTCTTATCCAAGGGAAGCAGTGCCAGGGCCTGTCAGAGCTTGCTGGACTCGGATTAGATCGGGTAAAATTATTCCTTCCTAAACCTTGAGGAGCTGCAAGAGGTCCTTATGAGGAGAAGCAACCCCCACTTTGACTCACGCACGGCTCCAGGCGAAAGGAAAGTTGCCTCATTGCTATTCAGTCTATTTTTACCCTGCTCTTGTCTGCTGCGTCTCCGCGGTGGCTCCTTTTTTTTCTGCTGATTCCCAGGAAAGGAGAATTACTGAAATCCTTCTCCAAACCGAGTCTCACCAAACGCTATCACGCACCAGTAAGAGCCAGCTATTATTCAACATGTCCTTTATTTGTCCTTATAAGTAGGGCGCCATAACTGATGGTGGGGAGAAAAAAAATGAAAATGTAAAGCAGCGGTTCTCACATATCCATAAAGACGAGGTGCAGCGTACAAATGAAGCTGCACGTCAGAGGATATGTTAAATCCTGCTGCTCTGCAGTTTCTGCCTGACGTTTCCTGCCAAGCAAACACTGTTTACACCACAGCTTATGAATAACACAAGCATCCGTCCATATTTCAGTGAAAATATTACTGATCTATCCACATTTTATCAAGCCTGTTGTTCACTTTGTCACCTGCTAGAAAAAGTATTGTGGTCTGGCAAGATTGATCCACAATCTATCAATGTCCCTTGTTCTGATCAATATCTGGAACAGTAGGAGACAAAGGTATTGGCAGCCCTGTCAGTTTGACATGTTTTGCATGAAGCATTGGTTTAATGCATTTTTGTATTGAAGCTGACTAAATGAACATTTCAAACCAATTATGTGATCAAAAATTTTACAATTTTACAAAAAGCATCATTGGTTGATGACAAAAGTTTTGGCACTCATTAAATTCTGGGACCTTTTCAAGACTAAAGACAGAAAAGTTTCAAATCAAGTCAACAGTGAGAGGAGTTATAAAGAAGTTCTTTTGACTGCCACAGTTGAAAACCAGCCTAGATTTGGACGTCCAAGAAAAATTGGACTTACAGCCAGGAACAACTGTACAGAGAACACTCTGAAACGGGTACAGAGGATGTCGACCCACCCCACCTGAAAGCTGTCCACAAGAAGACGCGACTGGAGGATGCTAAGAGGTCTGTGAGCGAGTCTGACAGCTTCTTCTCTAAAGTACTGTGGTCAGACGAGACGAAGATAGAGCTGTTCCAAAATAAAACCCCTCGCTGTGTGTGGAGACAGCCAGGAAAAGCACAGTGATGGCTCCGTCATGGTTTGGGGATGCTGCAGCAGTGCAGGCACAGGCAGTCATCATATCATAGAAGGAAAGATGAATGCCGCCATGTATCAGGAAATACTCTGTGATCACATGCTCCCATCAGCAAGGACGCTACAGGGTCGACGTTTCTACTTCCAGCATGACAGCGATCCAAAGGACACGGCCAGACCAACAACTGACTGAAGAAAAATACATGTCTGCAGTGGCCATCCCAGTCCCCAGACCTCCACCCCAGTCCCCAGACCTCCACCCCAGTCCCCAGACCTCCACCCCAGTCCCCAGACCTCCACCCCATTAAGATGTTATGGGCAGAGCTGAAAGTTGCAGCTGCTTTAAGAAAGCCTTCCAGTCTGACTGAACTGAAGACATCCGCCAGTAAGAAGGGGCCAAAGAACCTGTGCAGAGGTGTCAGCAGCTGGTGTCAAGCTACAAGAACAGATTACTAGTGGCTGCAAAGGCCAAAGGCCGACATACAAAATACTAACTGAAGTGCCAAATTCTGACAGATTGCAAAAGAATCTGTTATGTGTTGATCATATAATCATTAAGAAATGTTCATTTAGTTTACTTCAAAAACTGTTTGCATTAAACTGCAATTCTTGTGTCTCCTACTGTACATGTTCTCTCTCTCTCACATACACACACTCTGCTAACAGCCCTGTTCTCCACTCACACTCGCAATCAAAAGCATTTTCTACCAGCGAAGACATCTGCTCAAACTCCGATAAGCAATCAATCCAGAGCTCCAAAGTTATTAACGAGCATGTTAAAATTCACTTCATAACACAGCTGGGTCGCAAACTGTTGAATCTTCGTGTCAATGTTAATAAAACACACACAACCTCTAATTAATAGCACGTCATTTTACTTCTTCAGACTGGAATTGTGACTTGTGACTAACAACTGAGAACAAGAGCAGCTGTTACTTCTGTGTGCTTATTTATTTAGTTTCATTTCAAAATGAGATTCAGAAGAATCAAAACACCCTCTCTCTCGCCTTAGTGTTCCCTTACATTGTTTCTTACTATATGCAGACTATTCAAATGCACAGGCCCCCTAAGCAACCAGGGTGCAAGACATTTTCTCTGTGGACAACATCTCGATGCTTCAGAGCTTTACAGATTTGTACTACTGGACCTTCACGCTCTTCCTTCATGTACCTCATCTCCACCAGGAAGCGCTCATCTCTCTCAGCACAGCCTGGATGTCTTCAGGATGTCTTTGCAGGTGGCAAGAGGCAGTTGGGTGACTCAAATCAGACTATGGGTGAAGTTGGCCTGTAGAGAGATAGAGAGAGAGAGAGAGAGCAGGTTAGCAACAACAATGACAAATACTTCATTGTCATCTTCTTTCTTAAAAGGCTATGTGGCTGCGTTTTGTGATTTGTGTCCTGGCTATAATTGAGGAGTGTCAAATTAATCATTACAAAACTGTTTTGATAGAAGTTTCACCAAGGCATCCAAACACCTTTTTTACAGCCTGTGTAACCGCTGTTGAGACATCAGAAAGAATCAAGACACTTTATTGTCATAGAACAACGGGATTTGGTCCGACAGCTGAGAAAAGGCAATCTATACAAAAAGACAATAATACTCAAAACAAAGCTACTGCAGTATAATGACATGGTCAAGTCCAGCAGGATGTTATAAAGTGCAGCGTAGTGCATACAAGCATATAGACTTCAGCACAGGGTGTGAATGTGTGTCAGTACAATTAGCCTTGGGATGCTGTGGACAGGTAATGAAATAGTATTGTTTGCACACAAACGGCGCAACCATGTCGACAGGTAGCTAGCTAGCTAGGGTGACGTTACCATGGAGACAGCGTACACCACAACAGGAAAAAAAGAAAAGTTTGACGTTCGATCACCACAATCAACACATACACTTATAAATATTCTCCTGTTCAATAAATATGTTGCTTTAATCACTTCGCCTCACGTCATAAATAACGTTACTCCTCCGCTTTGCTAGCCGAAGCTATGAGGCTAACACGAACGCGCTAGCTTATGAAAATAACATCAAAGGCTCCAACAGCTGCGTATGTACGTGGTATAAGGGGGCGTGGCTAAAATTATGACATCATAGGCTCTTCACTGACTTCTTATGAAAGGCTCTTTATGATGTCATCAAAAGTCTATAAAGGTTATAGCTGCGAGCTTAGTTCAGTACAAGCATTCAGGATTATTACTAAAGATATGTTCGGGAGCACAGTGACTCCAGTGTCCAGCATCGATCACAGCAACATTTCTTCACCTGTTACACTAACAGGGGAACGAATGACGACGAACAATCTGACAACTTGCAAGATTCTGCAGAGCCAGAGGGCTGCTCTGCTATGTGCACAGCAGGAAAACGCTAAGCTGCTTGCTGACCTGGCTTCTCTGAACCAGGAGATGGCCCAGGAGCAGCAGTCAGGAGCAGACAGGAACAGTTCTTCACCTGCTGCACTAACCTCCTCAAAGGAGGATCTGGCCATTCTGAAACAGGAGATGGCCATTAAGCAGAAACAATGGGAGCGTGCATTGGCAGAGAAGGAAGCGGACATGATTTCCCTTCAACAGTCTCTGGATATGCAGCTTAAAGAGGCCAGAGATGAAAATCAGCACCTCAGAGACACTGTGGAAGAGCTGCAGGCCTACAAATCTTCTTCTATGAAGCGGTTTGTGGACTTGGAGAGTAAGTGTGATGATTTGACTCTGACCAGTGAAAAAGAGGCTCTCCACTACGAACTGGAGGAGATCGCAGAGGTGATGAAAATGCAACTGCTGAGCCTGGAAGAGGTGCTCACAGCCGAAGACAAAAGCCTTGAGAGCATGCAGCAGCCCCTTAATGACGTCGGAGAGGAGACGAGGCTCCTGGAAGAAAAACTCAGCGAGCCTCAGATGTCCAAGAAGGAGCAAAAAAAGGCAGAAAAGAAGCTGCAGAAAGAACGTGAGGAGGCAGCAAAAAGTCCTTCCAGACATGAGGAGCTGGCCTCTGAACTTTCCTCCATGCAAAGCCTGCTAGAAACTGCGAACCACACTGTCCAGGAAACAAACCTGCTGACCAGTCTGGCAGAGGAGAAGATGGCCTTGGAAGACAGGCTGCAACAAGAGCTGAAACTCCTCAGAACCACCAACAGTCAGATCCACACAGAACTGACGGAACAGAGGAGCCTGGTTGAAAAACTGAATGCTGAAAACAAAGCACTCAGGGAACAGCTGAGGCAGCTCACAGGTCCGATTAGACTGGACCTGGAGAAGAACGAAGCAGACATCATCTGTCTGCAGCATTTTCTTGAGCTGCAGGAGAAACAGACTGAAACATTAACACAAGAGTTTCAGGCTGTCCTGGATAAAGATGGTCTGATCCAAAAACTGGTGGAGGAGAAGTCCTCCTTAGAAGAGCAGCTGGACAGGGCCATCGCTGAAACTGAAGCCGTCAGCAAAACTGAACTGGACCAACGCACTAAAAAATGTGTGGAGTTGGCAGATACAGTATGCACTCTGCGAGATGACCTGGACCAGGCCAACCAAACTGTCCTGGATAGAGACAGTCTGATCCAAAAACTGGCAGAGGAGAAGTTTTTCTTAGAAGAGCAGCTGGACAAGGTCATTGCTGCAGCTAAAGACGCCAGAAAGGAGGTTTTGGAAGAACTGACCCAACGCACTGACAAATGTGAGGAGTTGGCAGATACAGTATTCATTCTGCAAGCTGACCTGGACCGGGCCAACCAGACTGTCCTGGGTAGAGATGGTCAAAAACTGGCAGAGGAGAAGACTTTCTTAGAGGAGGAGCTGAAAAAGAGGCTGCAGAAAGAAAGGAGAGAACAGGAGGAGGTAGCTGAGGCAGGCAAAAGAGGACGGGAGGAAACACAGAAACTTCAAAAGGACAGAGAAGACCTGCAGAACAAGCTGTCAGAGAGGGAAGCAGACATCATCTGTCTGCAGCAGTCTCTGGAACTCCAGCAGAAACCGACTGAAACATTAACACATCAGTTTCAGGCACAGTTGGACCAGGCCACCTCTGCAACCGAGACCAAAGACTTCAGAAAGGCTCTTTTGCAGCAACTGGACCAATGCATTCACAAATGTGCAGAGCTGGTAAATGTGATTTCTACACTGCAAAGCGACCTGGACCAGGCCAACCAGACTGTCCTGGAAAGAGACGGTCTGATCCAAAAACTGGCAGAGGAGAAGTCTTTCTTAGAAGAGGAGCTGAAAAGGAGGCTGCAGAAAGAAAGGAGAGAACAGGAGGAGGCAGCTGAGGCACAGCTGGACCAGGCCAACCAGAGCACAGAGGAGAAGTCTTCCCTGGTAGAGGAGCTAAAACTTGAGCAGCAGGCTACAAAAGAAAGCTTAGAGAAGGTTCAGCCTCTTCCTCATCAGCAAGAGGAACAGGCATGCAGACTGATTTTACAAACATTTGTGAAAGAATGGGCCGTTTTCAGTAGCTCAGTGAATTCCACCATGGAACTGTCATAGGATGGCACCTGTGCAACAAATTGAAATTTCCTTGCTCCTAAATATTCCACAGTCAACTGTCAGCTATATCATAATGAAATGGAAGAGTTTGGGAACAACAGCAACTCCACAAAGTGGCAGACCACGTAAACTGACGGAGCGGGGTCAGCGAATGCTGAAGCGCATAGTGCAAAGGGGTCGCAGTCAACTAAAACTTCTGACAGCTGTGCAAAAAAATCTTAGATTTTTACCTTTTTTTTCCAGAATTCAACAATTCTGAGGAAAACAGTACAGTAAATTCTCAGATTTAAGTCAACCCTAACAAGAAACCCTTCACACACACACACAATTGAAAAGGAGGCACTAAAACTTCTGAAAGTTGTGCAAAAGAAATCTCAGATTTTTACCTGTTTTTTTTCCAGAATTTAACAATTCTGAGGAAAAACATCCAGCAAATTCTAATATTCAAGTCAACCCTCAAAAGAAGCCCTCTTCTCTCTCACACACATGCACATTTAAAGTCTATAAGCATCTAAAGCCTATAAGTGTCCGAATGTTGAATATTTAATATAAGATATAAGAATATAAATAATGAGATATAAGATACAATATAAATAATAACAGGTGGTGGTTCTGGTTTATTTACTGTATGAGTGGTTCAAGCGCAGAACCTAATTAATAAAGACTGTGGTGTTAGGTAGAGATGGGGACTCGGGTCGCACTTAAGTCACACAAACAAAGACTTGACTTAGACTTGCCATCAGTGACTTGAGACTGGAACCTGGAAGATATTTCACAAAACACAAGATTATATACACACATATACACTACAGTTCAAAAGTCTGGGGTCACCAGGCCAGTTCTACAGCTTCTCTGATCAGCTGTGCTAACATCGTTTCACAGGAGTAATCATCAATGAGCCTTTTACCACAATTAGATAACACAATGTACCATTAGAACACAGGAGTGATGGCTGCTGGGAAAGGGCCTCTGTACACCTTTGTACATATTCCATTAAAAATCAGCCTTTTCTAACTAGAACACTCATTTACCACATTATCAATGTCTAGACTGTATGTCTGATTAATGTTATCTTCACTGAATAAAAAACATTATTTTTAAAAAATAAAGACATTTCGAAGTGACCCCAGACTTTTGAACGGTACAATAGTTACACTTAATTATATAATATTATAAATATAAATATAAATATACAGAATGTGCAGACCAACAGAAGCAGAACCACAACCAGCTCTGGATGCTGAAAAGGTTGAAATCTGCAGGTAAGACAGGGAGCTGATGCTTCACTACATCAGCCCTGTCCACCAGAACCCGCCGATGGACCTGATAATGACAAAAATAAAAGCTCTTAATTTATCATTCTTACACATTATATCAGATGCACCTCAGTGCTGACTAGACTGTGATGGTTTCCAAGGTTTCATCAGGGTAGCACTGATCTCCTTCATGTGCGCCTGTGGATGGCCTCCTCCATTGTCATGTCCAGATTGTTGTAGGTTTTCTGGGCTGCTAGATTCTTCCAAAGAAACGACACTATGCTCTCCAAACAAAACAAAAGCTCTGGTATTGGATTTCTCTACAGTATTTACGATAACATCAAATCTGGAGTAGAGCACCATTACTTTTCCTGAGAAAACCCCCAGAACATTGCTGTAAACAGCGCCAGTAAACACATCTCTATTGAAAAATACTTATGAAATGTGTACCTTGCTCGTTGGCCACTGGCAGTGCAGGGAGAGGGCGTCATAAAGTGACGCTGTTTGCTGGACAGTGGCAATGTTCCGGAAAGTTCCTTTTCCCGAGCTCCTGGATTTGCCTCTGTATGAGCGCCAGCTTGGGAACTTTGTGACCCTGAAAAAACACCCACACATTTTTTAACTGATGAGCACAGGTGGCGCACAAACAGAAACATCAGATTAAAAGAGGCAGCATACAAACAAATGGAAGAACTTAAAGATTCTTTTGTGGGGGAGAATGTGCGGGACATTTCCAGACGTTGGGCCGATGACGGGGAGTCTGTAGACATGTAGACGGAGGAAGGAGATGAGAAAAAAAAACAGCTCACTGATTGCTGCTTATTTACTTTGGAGCGAATCACCTCGCCATGTTTCAATCTTGTGGCTCAACAAATCATACATTTGAACCTTTGGAGGGGAAAAGTTGACATAACAAACATGCACTGTGGTGTCAAACGGTGTAGTTTCATGCTCACCATAGGAGCAACGGAGGATGTTGATGAAATCTGTGATCGTCAGCATACCTGTGATAGAAAATACTCCCACTGTTTTATAAGATACTTCTACCATTCCTCTCCCGTCTTACCCACAAATCTTTGACTCTTACTATCCCACAAAGGCGCAGGCTTCAAGCCACCATTGCAAAAAAAGGCCTTTTTCACCTTAGGAGGCACAAGGAAACATTACCATCGTTGATATGTGCAGTAGTGCAGTTGTGAGACTGCACCCTTGCTTGTAGCGAGGTATCAAAGACGACCAGTTTACAGCTGCTTGGAATGGCATCGCAGCAGCGGTGGCTTTTCATAAAGTTCATGTAGACAGCAGCGTCAGCTTCTAGGAGGAATCACAACAGCTGCTCTCAACACGGCGCATATGTTGATGTGGAAAGATTCATGCACGCACACACAGATAAATGTGCCTGTGACTTACCTTGTGTCTGTATTTCCTGCTTCTTTTCTGGGTGTGACACCAACAACAGGAGCTACTACAGGAGCTACTACAGGAGCACATTCAGCCGTAGACTGAGACTACGAGGAGCAGCACAGAACGCCACAGGAGGTCCTTCCTGCCAGTAGCCATCAGACTGTATAACTCCTCCCCTTTCTGTAGGAGAGGAGCTAGATAATCATGTCAGGCATCACTGTCATTCCCTCCAGTGGTCTCTATTTATGTTTACTTAGCACCTTACATCTCCAGATTTGTATCCATGTATCATATATTGTGCTCATACTGCGTACTGTACTCTGATTTGGATTATAGTGACACTTATACTTATACTCTGTACTTAACTGCATCTAATGTAACTTGATACCTCTGGCACAAGAATTTCCTTCAGGATTAATAAAGTTTTATCTTATCTTATCTTAACAGAGAAAGGCAAACGATCTCCACATGACATTGTCAAAATGGTCTAAACTCACTTGGTTCGTTTCATTAACAGCCTTTTTATATTCATTTGAAAGTGGCATTTCACCTGCAAATAAGGCTCCACACTGCAAACAGCAGTCCATGGAAAAGTTGTTTCCAGGGCAGCAAACTGTTGCCGAGCGGTTCGGTTTGTTTCTATATTATTATATGTTTTGTCTGCCTTTATGTGATGAAAAAAATTCTAACAGGCGACTGAAAGATCTTAACTACTTAACAAGGATACGTGGCTGGAAAAGCTTCATGTCAAGCCCTGGAATGTCAGATGGCACAAAAGCACCACGATGTTCAACTACATGGCGTCACAGCAGAACCCCTCAGCTGGCTCTCGTTTCTGTTCACCAAGATACCCAACGCTTCAATAAATGGAGCACAACCTGCGAGCAAAGAAGAAAAACATGACTAACATTTATTACACTGTGATTAACAAGGCAAAGCTTTGCTCTCCAATATCTCCTCATCTGTTTACACTCTTCCCACATGAAAAAGATGTTCCAGCAACTGTTATTTATCATGCCATATGGTAATTTAATGCTACAAAAGTCTGAAGTAAGTGCATACTTAAAATGAACAGAATTTAACCTTCACTTTCAATCAGTGAATTTCTGCTACATAACACTCCCGCCTCACTCTGACATGTGGCGAAACAACCAGCAACAACACATCAGCAGCCATCAGATGTTTAAATGAAGCCAGCTGGACTCAGCAGTGATCCTCAAAGCCCACCACAGGAGCAGTGCTCCATGAACCCCGACCTGTACAATCAGGTTTCCCAACATGTACACTACCGTTCAAATTAAAGTACATACACACATACTGGGCTGGAGCCTATCCCAGCTCGGACCACCCGGGACAGGTCACCAGTCCATCACAGGGCAACATACAGACAAACACCCCTCCACAGCCATACAGAGTCACCAGTTAACCTAACAAGCACGTCTTTAGAATGTGGGAGGACGCCGGAGGAGGCCCAGGGAGAACCCACCCCCACTTCCTGTTTGTTTGGTGTTAGCTAGCTGCTAACGTTAGCTCACTTACCAGGTGTAGCATTAGCATCAGGCTTCCTCTCCGTAGTTCAGAGCAGCTGCTTCGAGACGCACCGACAAAAACATTCAGACAGCGCCGCTCGCTTCATGTCTCCGCGTGTTTAAGCTACAAACTGTGACTTTATATTATATTTTTTATTATAGCAGCATTAGATGCTGTCCGGTCGGGGAAAAGTACCGCGAAGCAACTGTGTTTGTGTTCGCGTGTCAGGTGACGTCAGGTCACAAGTCACGGGGTCACAGATACGTTTCTTCTTCTACGGTCTTAATTGAACACGAACGTTTGAAATGAAAAAAAAAAAACATAAAATAAAACTCCGATTTTAATTTATTCAATTATAAATAAATATTCTAAAGCAGAAATGTTATTTTTTCCACAGGGAGTTTTTAACCTAAACTAAAAATCAAAGCCAACAAATTTGTTCAAATAGACACAATAAATAAACACAAATGATTATGTTAACATCAAACTAAATAAATACATATGAATAAATAATAAAAGATCAGCTATAAGGGGGCAGATCAGAGCTGCGTTTGACCTCCTCGTCTCCCTCTTCTTCTCTGGTGGCTCCTGCTGCGGTTCATTTCCTGCTTCCTGTTCCTCTGCCCGGTCTGCTCTGTGCCTGAGAGCCCACACTCACAGGAACTCTTTCCTTCTGGACCTCAGATCTGGATGTGATGTCTCACGTCTCACAGGCCAAATCCCGTCTGTGTCCATCTCCCTGAAACCCATTAGTTTTTAATTGCTTGGCTGTGCTGAGTAAAATGGGACCAAACACTGTGCACCTTCGCCTCTCTCTCTCTCTCAAGCTTCACTGATCAGTACCGCTTTTGATTCGACTGCTGGATCCAATTTAAACAGCAGCATGACGTTCCACTCTCCAATTCAAACTAAACCGCACCTTAATTCACCTGACAGAGGCGAACAAAGAGCCAGCTCCCCTCGGGTATCTTTATCTTTCTTACTTTTAATTGGGCCACTCTATCAAAGAGGGATGTCTTGCCAATGAAACACTGTGTCATTTTAATTTTCTCTCATTAGCTTTTAAATTACTTAGCAGCCCTCCGACGGGAGAGCAGTCATTTTTAAGATGGAAATGAAAGAGCAGCTGGAGGTAGACAGGGGAGAAGAAAGAGGCGTCTGCAGAGCTGCTGATCGCACAGAGATGCTCTCCGACCTTTGGCCTCTCAGATGGGAAATGTTGTGGTGAGTCATGACTCAGTAAATGTAAATGTGTAGTTATCAGGTGTACTATAGTGGCAGGAGTGGAAGTTCATAAATGTCCATTTTCTGCTTCATTTTGGTTTTTACTGCTGTTGTCTGTTCCATGTGCCCAGCAGCAGCTGATCCTACCTGGACAGGCTGCAGCGGCTGATCCTACCTGGACAGGCTGCAGCGGCTGATCCTACCTGGACAGGCTGCAGCGGCTGATCCTACCTGGACAGGCTGCAGCGGCTGCAGCGGCTGATCCTACCTGGACAGGCTGCAGCGGCTGATCCTACCTGGACAGGCTGCAGCGGCTGATCCTACCTGGACAGGCTGCAGCGGCTGATCCTACCTGGACAGGCTGCAGCGGCTCATCCTACCTGGACAGGCTGCAGCGGCTGATCCTACCTGGACAGGCTGCAGCGGCTCATCCTACCTGGACAGGCTGCAGCGGCTGATCCTACCTGGACAGGCTGCAGCGGCTCATCCTACCTGGACAGGCTGCAGCGGCTCATCCTACCTGGACAGGCTGCAGCGGCTCATCCTACCTGGACAGGCTGCAGCAGCTCATCCTACCTGGACAGGCTGCAGCGGCTGATCCTACCTGGACAGGCTGCAGCGGCTCATCCTACCTGGACAGGCTGCAGCGGCTCATCCTACCTGGACAGGCTGCAGCGGCTCATCCTACCTGGACAGGCTGCAGCGGCTCATCCTACCTGGACAGGCTGCAGCGGCGGCCTCTGCCTTGCTCCTGGTGGCGTCACATGTGCTGTATTATTACACCGAGTGTCTGATCACACCTTGTATTCATATGTGGCCTGTCTGTGGTGCTGAGGACTCCAGCTGCAGGCTGTGTGCAGTAGCTGCTCCTGTTGAGGTGATTAAAGTCTGAAACAAGCTGATTCAGCCCTTTGTGTTTCTCACAGGATGTCTCCAGCTGTGCACAGCTGTGCTTGGATGTCTGAAGACTTCACCTGTCTGCAGCTCAGAGTCCTGAGCACCAGCTTAGGCCCCGTTCAGACTGGAGAAAGTCAGTCCAGCTAGAGTGGGATTGAATCCAGATCGCCTTTAAACTGGATACGTTCAGACCTATTTTCACACACGTGTCCGCACTCAGTCCATCTTAACCCAGCTTGCTTGTTGTCCTCCAAACCACACTTGGTCGTGTTCAGGCAAACCATAAAGACGAAGACACCACCTGCGCTTGTAGCGTTCTGCATCTGCGATCCGCTCTTGTAACATCTCAATCTCGGTCTCAAACTTTTCACATTTTGTCTTTGTATTTGCACTTTGTTGTCTTTTTTATATCATCGACCTCTTTGTGCAAATATCCAATGGATTTTTGTTAGCTCTGCATCCACCCTTTAACTTCTGCTACCAGAGGTGTGACCGTAAGAAAAGGCAGACCCTGACTGAGACCTCACCCACACACAACCCGATCTTCTGGTCTGATTTCCCCAGTGGGCCCTCTCCTTTCCGCTCCTGTCCTGGTCCAGCTCGATACACCACAGTCTAACAGGTGCTGCAGTCATGTTCATGTTTGATTCATCCAGTGAGAGCCTGGACTGATAAACTCCTCCACTGCCTGTCACTGGAGGCTCGTATTAATTTGTGCTAATGAGAGGAATGCTGTTTCTCTTCAACTGCCCCTTAAATGACCTCCCAAAGCTGCTGAAGCTTAAGCATTTATTTGAAAAATGTTAATAAACCTGGTTTAAAATGCAACTACTGGAGAAACTCATACTTACAATAATAGTCTTATACCTATATATAGTATACTTATATACAAGTGTATATATATATATATATATATGTATATGTATATATATTATATTTTTTCAAGTCAGAGCTGAAACAAGTAGATCATATTGATCAAAAGAGAGTGAATCTGTGAGCGATTTGTGGACGAGCTAATTATTGAAGTCAATTCTCAAGACATAATTACAGATCTCTTTCATTGTAAACCAAAGCCTTTGAGGATTTTTCCTTTTCTAGTTTTTAAATTGGATCAGCACAAACAGTGCACATTACTTTGGGAAACTATAACATTTTTTCTAGCATTCAAGTCTAGTTTGTACACTGTTGCCAATGAAGTTGGAATAGTTTGTGTTCAGACTGGTGGTGGAGAGGTTTGAGTGTCCGAATGGTCCGAGGATCCATGTTGTCGGGGACGTAAAGCCCCCAGCAGGGTCTCCCAACGCAAACAGGTCTTAGGTCACAGGCCAGACTGTGTTCAGAGTAATTCAGCTCTTGTTCTGCCATTCAGCTTCTATTCATGTGCATTCTAATGTGTTTTTTCATATTTTTAGAGTTCAAAGCAATCGATCAGAGAAGCTTTCAAAGCAACGCTTCATCTTCTGCAATCAAACTTGCATTTTCTTCAGGAAATGCTTTTTCTAGTTAGTTTGCTTGCAGAGCGTACACTTTTTGGCTCAACTTGGGCATACTTTGTGCTATAGAAACCGTTCAAATCAAAATCTTCAGCTTATTGAGGACATGATGGGTCAACTTTAGTTTGTTTCAGTTATATTTTATTTTATTTTAAAATATTAAGCATTTCAAAATCTAAATTTAACATTAAAGTCTATGAGAGAGTTCTTCAGAGTCTTCAACTTTTAAAAGTTTTCAGCGCCTGCATACTTTCAGCTACAGAAACCGTTCATATATCAAAATGTTCAGCTGTGGTTTTGAGGTCTCCTCTGAGTTTAACATTAGTGTGTATTGCGCAGAATCTTCAAAGGCAGAGTGGGTGATGTCATCGCTCAGAGTGCAGGAGGGAAAAACATTAAACCAGTTTCTGCATTTCTGTCCTGCTGTCACGTCTGCACCTTTTATCACAGGGATCATTTTGCCACCAGTTCGAAGGAAAACTTCTTAGCTTTCTGACGGTGTCACTCTTAAAACTGAGTACCAGCCGGTCTTTTCCTCATTAACAGATATACACCACACCATATAAACGGTGAAGTGACTGGAACCTATTTTCTAACTCGCCGCCATTTTCACATCTTTTACAGGATCAACATGAAATTGCAGACATTTGTAGAGCAAACACTTGTGATGCTCACAGTTTTTAAATGTGTGCTTCGGTTTGGACACACCAAGCAGTTGTTCAGAGGGTGCAACCCCCATTAAAATACATGGGATCTGCCCTGAGAGGAGTAACAGGAGGCTGACACACCTCTCTCCAACATTAATTAAGCTTAAATAGGCAGGCAGAGCTGTTACCATGGTGACAGGCTGACAGACAAGAAGCATACAAAGCAGCCATATTTGTAGTCTTTATCAGACTTTAAGCATTATATCTGTCATATTGATCATCCTTCAGCTGTATAGTATTCGGCTACTTCTTTATCGATTATTACACATGATATCTGCCACATTCATCGCTATGGAGCTGTTTGCTACACATCGCATATACTGTGTGTGGAGCAACATCTTGTGATTCTGACTGTGTCCATATTTTTTGTCTGAAGGCTTCGGTTGGACAAAAACAGCAGTTGTTTAGAGGGTGTTTTTACATTGGAAACGCATTAGGAGGGGGACAGAGAGAGCTGCAGTTAGGGGCAGTTGAAAACCATTCAGGTTGCCATGGATACAGGCAGGCAGGGCTGTTACCGTGGTGGCAGGCTGACAGGATCAAAGGCAAAGGTAGGATCAAAGGTAGGTGCTCTTATAAAGGTGGCTGGCGAACAGTTTCAAAGTTAGACACAGCAGGATATTTTAGGGAGTTCTGTGGAAACGAACCAATCTGAATTGCAAAGCAATAGGCGTTCTAAAAATAATCTCAAGCGTGATTACTGGACTAAACACGGAGAACAGAAGGATCAGAGAGGAAGAAGGAGAAACAGAGCTGCAGAGGAGGCTAACATATTAACAACAGATTTCTTCTTACAGTCAGATTCGTGGTGAGTACCAACAGTAGTGAGCGATAAGTGCAACTTTATCACGTTTATTCAAAGAGAGAGAGGGAGAGAGAGTCGTGCACATTTAAGCACATGCTGTGTGTGTGTGTGTCTGTGTCTGTGCGTATTGGGGCGAACTCCATTCTGTGTGATAGACAGACCAGAGAAGTGTAAACCCAGGGACTGTAGAGACGGTGGAGCTCTTGGTGACGTTACATTGATGTTAGACTCAACTTAAAGAAAGCGCTGGGAGGAAGCTGTTGTCTACTTAAAGTTACAGTAGATGGTTTTATTTGTCTGATGATCTGTTGTTTGCCATATCTGCGATGGACATAAGGGGAAGGGTTACAGGCTGGAACTAGAAAAGGGCATTTCCTGAAAAACATGCATTCCTGCAGCTGAAGCATTGCTTTGAATGCTGATGTGAAGGATTGCTCTGAATTGCTGGAGAATCCGAGGAATTACCTAGCAACGAATATGAAAGGTCTGAGGCTGGAATAAAGCCATAAGCTTATAAGAAGCACAGGCTGTGTGATTTGAATGTGGAAAAGTAGTATACAGCTGAAGGATGATCAATATGACAGATACAATGCTTAAAGTCTGCTAAAGACTACAAATATGGCTGCTTTGTATGCTTCTTGTGTGTCAGCCTGTCACCATGGTAACAACCCTGCCAACTCTCTTTGTCCCCCTCCTAATGCATTTCCAATGTAAAAACACACTCTAAACAACTTCCCTGTTTATCAACTGCCCCTAACTGCAGCTCTCTCTGTCCCCTTCCTAATGCATTTCCAATGTTTCCCATCCAGGGTGTGTCGTGTTCTCACAGGGTATACCCCGCCTCTCACCGAAAACTAGCTGGAAGGCTCCAGGCCCCCGTGATCCTACACTGCAGAACAAGCGGGTTAACAGAAGATGGATGGATGCATGGAAACACTCTCTAAACAACTGCTGTTTTTGTCCAAACTGATGCCTTCAGACAGAAAACAAGAAGAGAAGCGCGAGATGAAAGAGCGCAAAGAAAGAGAGAAGCGTGAGAAGAAAGAGCGCAAAGAACGAGAGAAGTGCGAGAAAAAAGAGTGCCAAGAACGAGAGAAGCGCGAGAAGAAAGAGCGCCAAGAAAGAGAGAAGCGCGAGAAGAAAGAGCGCCAAGAACGAGAGAAGCGAGAGAAGAAAGGACAAACGTTGAAGCAGTTTATTGTGGAATCAGTTGGCTTGATCACTGGACCGGAAAACGGAATCGTCCTCACAAAAGAAAATGAAAACCTCAGAAAGGCTGCCGAAGAACATACCCAGTGTTCTTCCAAGTGTGAGGAGCTGGCCAACGAGGTCTGCATTCTGAGGAGTGACCTACTGAAGGCCAATGAGACCGTCCAGGAAAAAGACAGTATGATAAACCAACTGTCAGAGGACAGGTCCTCCTTAGAAGATCAGCTGAAACGTGAGCAGGAAGCAAAAGAGAAGCTCAAGCAACGTAACAGCAACCTTGTTCCAGAGGTGTTTCATCAGAGCAACATCATCGATGACCAGTCTCTGACTCTGCAGCAAAAAGAGACACAGCTCTCAGAAGAAAATGAAAACCTCAGAAAGGCTGCCGAAGAACATACCCAGTGTACTTCCAAGTGTGAGGAGCTGGCTAACGAGGTCTGCACTCTGAGGAGTGACCTACAGAAGGCCAAGACCGTCCAGGAAAAAGACAGTATAATAAACCAACTGTCAGAGGACAGGTCCTCCTTAGAAGATCAGCTGAAACGTGAGCAGGAAGCAAAAGAGGAGCTCAAGCAATGTAACAGCGACCTTGTTCCAGAGGTGTTTCATCAGAGCAACATCATCGATGACCAGTCTCTGACTCTGCAGCAAAAAGAGACACAGCTCTCAGAAGAAAATGAAAACCTCAGCAAGGCTGCAGAAGAACATAACCAATGTTCCAAGTGTGAGGAGCTGGCCAACAAGGTCTGCACTCTGAGGAGTGACCTACAGAAGGCCAAGACCGTCCAGGAAAAAGACAGTAAGATCAGCCAACTGTCAGAGGACAGGTCCTCCTTAAGAGATCAGCTGAAATGTGAGCAGGAAGCAAAAGAACCAGAGGAGCTCAAGCAACGTGACAGCGACCTGATTGCTGAGAGCAAGGATCCCTGCAACCAACTGTCCAAGAGCAAGGCCAAGTACAGACCTTTGGACCCCGAACAGGTGGTAGACATCTTTCAGCCAACTTGGTTAAAATCACAGGCACCACCAAAGGAAGAATGTGTCGCAGAGACACCAGAAAAGAGCAAGGCCAAGGTCACACATTCAGAGGACAGTGAGATGGACAGCCTCTTTCCAAGAATCAATGCAGACATCTGGTACTACCATGACAAAGAGGAGTACCGGAAAAGCTGGTACTACCAGGTCTGCCAGGCCGAGCAAGAAAGTTCAAAATACCAGGACAGCTGGGACTACCAGGAAAGTGTAGACCACCAGGACAGCCGTGACTACAAGGAGAGTGTAGACCACCAGGACAGCCGTGACTACAAGGAGAGTGTAGACCACCAGGACACCCGGGACTACAAGAAGAGTGTAGACCACCAGGACAGCCAAGACTACAAGGAGAGTGTAGAGGCTGACCAATGCAGCCTGGGCAACCCGAAGAGTAGGGATAGTTGTGGAAAGGAGACAGGCAAAAGACAGAAAGGAGGAAAGAAGAAAAAGAAGACAGGCAGAAGACACTGAAGTGACCTAAGTCTCTGAATTTAACCTGTTTTTTTTCTGACAACCACCACTCATGTTCTGTTCTGGTCATTGTGTGTCTGTCATGTCAGTTTATAGCCTTACTGTTAATTTATATTGTTCACTTTGGCTCTTACCACTTTTATGCAGGTTTTATCTTGTTTCCTGTACTTTGATTATTTTACTTTGATGTTATTAATACATGACTGACTCCTGTCTGCAGCACTTCAACGAAAGTTGTTTTTTTAAAATGTGTTTTATAAATAAAATTAAAAAACTTGACTTAACCTTGTTTACTTGACCTTATTTTATCTTATTTACACTGTTAAAAAATATGTATAAATTACGGTTGAAAAATGTCAAACAGTGACAGTAAAAGACTGTAAAATTTAAAATAGTATATCACCGCTGAAAACACATGGAATTACTCTAAATCAAAAAACAGTATATAACTTTGATATATAACAGTATATAACAAACATTTTTTGTTACTCACTTTTAAATTTACAGAACAAAGCCATTAAAAAACACATCTTCATTTGTACAAATCACTTTTATGCGGATGACACAGTCATCTACTGCTGCTCTGCTTCACTTGCACAAGCCTTTGATTTTTTACAGTCTGCTTTTAACACTGTTCAATTACATCTGCAATCATTGAACTTGGTTTTAAATGCAGAGAAAACAAAAGTGATGGCATTCTCACCAAGGTGTAGAGGACAGGACAACTTGCCGGTAATGACAACACTCCAAGGAAAACACACTGAACTGGACACCAGCTATAAATATCTTGGATTCTTACTTGACTCAGAGCTGTCATTCAAACCACATATTTAGTCCACAAACTGAAGGTGAAACTTGGGTTTTATTTTCGGAACAAATGTTGTTTTTCCACTCAGAGCCCGCAGACTTCTGGTATCGGCAACCTTTTTACCACTGATCGACTATGGTGATGTTGTATACATGACTGCGTCGTCCAAACGTTCAGTCCTTCAGTCCTTGAACACTGTCTACCACTGTGCCTTGAGGTTTGTGACTGGCTGTAGCCGCCTCACCCATCACTGTGAGCTGTATGCCAAAGCACAATAGGCAAAAAATAAAAAAATAAGCATCCATTCATCAGTGCCTGTGTTTTTAAGATATCTTTCTATTGCTGCACTTATTTTCACTGCTCGATAACTGTCTTTATCTTGTTCACCAACTTTAAAATGTTGTTCTAATGTTCTTGACGTGTGCTGCTGACCACTTGGCCAGGTTGTAAATGAGATCTGGATCTCAATGGGTTTTTACCTGGTTAAATAAAGGTTAAGTAAAATAAAAAAATAAAAAAAACAAAATGAGATGTTAAAATATGTTATGTGTTTGTGAAAAAAGTGTTATACTTACAGTATAGTGTCATAGATTTGTTTTCTGGAAACACTGTAATTGTAACACTGTTATTGTTATTCACGAAGCAATTCGTCAATTAAGAATCGATTAAGAATGAAGCCTAATGTATCAGTGTGTATGGGTGTGAGTGAGTGGGGGTCGGTCATAAAAGAATATTCCACAACGCTGTGGCAGAAGAAGTGGGAGACTGAGGAGAAGGGGCGGCATTATTTCTCTATTCAAAACAAATTAAACACAAAACCATGTTATCTTGGTCAAGGAAGAAGACAGGCTGTATGATGACCAGACCCAGATTAGGTCATTGTGGTTTGGCATGGGATCTTCAAAAGATTGGGAAACATGAAGACGGTCTTTTCAAAGTCCGCAATACATTTCAAACAGTTGAGCATGTGTTGGACTGCTGGATATATGAAGAACAGAGAGAGCAATTATTTCTGCTCTACTGGACACAGGAATTAACAGAATATCACTGCGAGGCATGTTAAACCCATCTGAAAACCAGCCACACATTGTGAAAGCAGTTTTGAATTTTATCACAGCAACAGGAGTTCTCTTCCTCTGAAATGAATGGGAATACATCGAACCATTAGCAACCCTGACCTGTGAGAGGCAGCAATATGCCAAAACGAAATACTTGGTTTAGTTAATTAAAGAACTTAAGCTTAAATACTAAAACGGCCGAAAAAAACCACTCCACAACTCAGGAACTTTAGTTAGCCATCGGTTAGCTAAACCTTTAAAAAGCCAAGATGAGCGGTGCCAAAAGAGAAGACACTAAGTGAACTACATGTCCGCCAAAGACGACGATCAATGAACATGACTGCACTGATGTGAACATTTTTGAGGACCTGGAAACTGCCGGCCGTAGCCAGGTGTATCTGCCCCTCCCAGCTCTGCCCACTAGTTCCAAATATGGTCCCATGGCTTGGACTATGTTGTTACAAAATATTTTATTATACTTTATTTATTTATTTATTTATAAATAACAAATATTTTGTTTTGAAAGTCGTCACAGCCACCAGCACAAAGAGGGGCAGCACGAGCGGAGTTTAAGCAGCAACACCCATAATTATGCGTGATTTTAAGTCCAGATATAATTAAAATGAGTGAGTTGTAAAATAATTGATCCCCCGTACAACTGACACTAGAAGAGAACCTATCATTTGGGACCAGAATGGTTTTTTGTACCAGGCTGTAAACATGTTCATTTCTGCTGTGAAGGTGGACATTTTAACATGGGAGTCTATGGGAAATCACTCGCTTCTCGAGCCAGCCCCCAGTGGCTGCGGCGTGAACTACATGGTCTGACACTTCTGCATGGGCTTCAAGTCTGAGCCCCGGATGTTGTCGCTTGGTCGCAGCTCAGCGGTCAACAGTAAGAATACACCGAACACCATTATAACAAGTGTAGACAACGAATCAGGCTGAAATGTGGACATACAACTTGATTTTGGGTGAGGTAGGGTGGTCCCACCATCACCTGTAGGTATCTTCTGAGTCATGTCTAACTCCCACAGAGACCTTGAGTTGTACACACACACACACACACAGACACACACCTGACTGTGAGCCACAGGGACGGAAGGCCTTCTTTAATACTGTTAATTGTTTTAGTGTAAATACTTAATTACATTGATGCAGCTTAATTCTCCCTCATTATTCCCAAAGTATTTGAATTCTTTATTGTTAAGGTTTTGACCTCTCATAACAGCGAACAGATGTACAGGCACTCAGTATGTTAAACTGGTCATGGTAAAACAAAAACAGTACAGCTGTTATTTACAGAAATATAAAATATAGATGGATGGATGGATAAAATATAAACAGTCAGTGTTATTTATGGCACAGCGGTGAAAGGGCTTATAAGGTGTTATTTGTCTTTAGGTGTGTCTGTAGTGTTTTATGATGTGGGCCTTTACAGGTTGTAGCAATAGGGACAGAAAATGTTCATTTGTTTTGCTTGTTTAAAGAAAACCTCCACTGATATTTTGCCAGTGTGACTGGTCCCTCCTCCACAGCCTGAGCGGCCTCGCTGTCCCTGCAGCAGGCTGCTGAGTAGAAGCCTATGACAGCATGGACGTTGTCTCTGTTCCACCTCTGTGTCAGCTCAGCTGCTGCGTTCACTACTGGCTGTGACATTACTTCTTCCCTTTTTTTCCACAATCACTAATTTATTACAAACATATCTGAGTAACATCCTGACAGGTAAGCGGATGCAGAGCGATGGCAGTGTGTCCGTGTTGCTGTTGGATTGGCTGCAGATTGTTGGCTGTAGCCTCTGTTTGAAACCACATGTGTTCAACACTCTTATCACCTTTAGTGCTGCAGCGCCTGTATGAACATGCAAGCGAGTGAATGACAGTTTAAAAATATGAAGGTGTGTGTTCGTAAATGTGTTGATGATGCGAGTGAGGGAGCATCAGAGATGAGCATGTGTGGATGAACCGAGTGTATCGAGCAGTTGGCAGCTCTGAAGCAAAGGACACGAGTAGTAACACAGATACATGTGTATGTGTGTGCTAATGAAAAAAGTGACAAGCCAAGGGTTAACGGCAGGACTTAGGAGTGCCCGTCTCTGGCCTAGAGATGCTTGTGACTAACACAACAATCCGTAGTCTATAAGAATGGCAAGGAGCAAGAGATGCTAATAATCAATTTGATCCAGGAACTAGTTCCTGCTACCTCATCATTAGTTGATATCTTACAAATGCTAATGTCTGGGAATGTTACATAGGGAACAGTAAGATGCTAGCCTCAGTTTGAAAGAGGACATTAATTCATCATCTTCCACCCTCTAACAGACAGAGAGAGCCTTCCTTTAAGACACTTTTAAAGGAAGCGAGGCTTTTCTGAGAGCTGAGGACGTCACTGTCTCCTCCAAGCTTACACTTTCAGTCAAACAGTGGGACATGTTGCAGGAAAACAGGGGAAGCACACAGCTCTTATTCTATTTCAGTGAAGTGATTCGGCTCACCTCGCACTTTGTCCTTCTCTGGCTTTACACCGAACAGCCATTATCAAGCTTTCAAAGTCCACAACATCTAAAAGCTCTTTTCCTGCATCAACCTACTTTCTTTTCTTTTTTTTTCCACCAGTTGCTTGTGTCCTGCTGGTTTGATGGATGGGTCACGAGTCCAGTTGTTCAGGGTGTCAGCAGTTTGCCAATTAAACCAAAGGGGAGCAGGGACAGAAGTGGAACAGGTATGACTATGATTAGCTTCAGTAGGGAAGCTTTTACCTCAGCGAGGTGACTTCCAAAGAACCTTACCTGTCAAATCAAACTCTCTCATTTTGCACAAAATCCCAGTGCGGCTGTTACACAGTTGCTAGATGCCAAGATGGAAAAGGAGGTGTCCATGACAACCAGAGGGTTCAGTGAAAAGAGTCGCCGTGCATCCCCGGCCTGAATACTTTTTAAAGTGCCAAAAAAGACACACAGTATTTTGATGAGTCTTTTTTCAGGTTCTGAGTGCTCCTTGCTGGTCATTGATTATCTGATATTCATGGCTGGTTATCAGCAGCAGGGAAAAAAAATCTGATTGTTCAGATCCTGACGGACTGAGCAGCAAACATATAATAAGAGGTGTTTAAGTAAAGATCAATATCGCTTAGGTTCATTTACTATTGTGTTCCCAGCTGATAGACGGACAGACCTGGAGGTCACAGGTTCACCTCCCCTGGTGCCTCTCTGTCAGCGTGTAACATGGCAACCAGACGTGTTAGGCTGTAAAAATAGACCTCCACAGCTGGCTGTGCTGTGAACACTGTGAGATGAACTCCGTGTTTTCCTGCAGCTCCCACATATTTCTGCCGTCGTCTCCAGTCAAGCGCGCGCTCTCCACGAATCTGTTCACATACATTTTGTTCTTGTTGGACTCAAACTGTGCCAGAGCCGGCAAGCAGGTGGCTGATTGTCAAACAGATGAAGGCGACAGGCTGCGTAGCGATAAAGTGGGAAGAAGATAAAGTGGAGCAAATAATTAGGGACTCGAGTGTGTACATAGAAGAGAGATCCATCCTTTGTAAATTCCCTCCAATGACTGGATGTCTGGGAGAAGGAAAGTAAAGGAGCAGTGTCACACTGCAGCTGCCTCATTCTACTTTCCTCTAATACGTTAATCTCTGTCGCCTCACAGCAAGAAGGCTCCTGCTTCCATTCTGAATGGGGCCTTTCTGTGGAGTTTGCATGTTCTCTCTGGGTGCTCCGGCTTCCTCCCACATTCTAAAGACGTGCTTGTCAGGTTAACTGGTGACTCTAGGTGTGAGTGTGAATGGTTGTCTGTATGTTGCCCTGCCCTGTAGTGGTATGAGGACCCTGGCTGCCAGTCCTAGCTCCAACTGCCCTCCAGGTTCCTCTCAGATACTGCTCAGATGGTGATGTCTGCCATCATCTTGATTTACAGTCTGTTAATGGTGCAGTGGCACAGGATGGAGTTAGCGCTCCATCTGTACAGCATTACAGGTTGACCTTTAAATTCAGAGTGGACGTAAACAAAGCTATTAGAACTGAAATGCTCCTCTGGTTTTTCCAGTTGCAAGTAGTCAGGGGTTTTCCATGCACAGTCAGAGTAAACATAGCAGAGAAGAGCCGTATTCAGCTCTTATTACCGATGAAAGTCACCTCAAATCCTGAGCTTTAGCAGAATCTGATCCTGGCCACAGTACATGGATGTTTCCAGCATTAAAGATGGATTAAAGACACACATGCTATCCACAAAGTGAGATTAAAATCATGTACGCTCTGCAAAATGAGATTAATGTTGCAGCTGACAAACTGTATCTGTTTCCTTGCAGTAAATCCGTCGACGTGTACGGCCCCGCTCATCGATGCAGATCAGCCACGTGACGTGCGCACGCTGTCTGATTCACTGATTTACGGCGCACATGTTTTGTTTTCTGCGGTCTGACGTCCCATCCGTCACCCTTCTGACAGCCTTTATGGGGCAGCGCGTAGCAGAGCCGCAGCGCGTGACGCCAGCCGCTTTAATTATGTGAGGCGCTACAGTAAATCTGCTGTCCGGGAAAATATCAGGGGACAAATACAGCCTCGATACACCAGTTCAATACGGCAGAGAGGACCAGCAAGTTCCAGCAACAGTCAACAAATACTGTCAATTTGAACACACAGATCAAAAGACATGAACAACAAGCTGATTTCTGTGTGTTTGTACAGATATATGAGTCAACACAAATGTTAGTTTTTTTGTGAAAGTGTTTCAGAGCCCTGCCTGTCTGAATCATAGACCTCATGTAAAAATCATTTATTTACAATGGACGTGCTGGTCTCCACCTCACTACAGTGGTTTTAAACTATGGTATCATCAACCTCTAGGATGTGAGGGAACAAAAAGTAGATCACTTCCAAGCTGCGGGATTAAAAATAATCTTGTACCTCTCACACAGGCGTTAAACACGGAGTCTGTATGTGTTTCTGTCACAAGCCAAGGTCTGCTTGTGGCGTTTTATTTTGAAAACGGACTGGACGTGGCTGACTTCCTGCATGCTCCATGTGGTTGGTGCACATCGATGTGGTGTGGTTGCTGCTACATGTATCTTTGACAGATCAGAGCTGAAGGTCGCTTCAGGGATACCTCTGAAGCGTAGCATGTCTGGTGTAGCACATGCTTTGATTAGAGTGGCAATAACCAACCGTGACTGGCACAGCACAGCCCGAACACAGCGCAAACACGCCCGGTGGGGCGCGGGGGTCATATACTAAACGTTATCAAGAGAGAGGAGTACATACAAGCAGCGTGTTTTTGTAGTCTAGGGCAGCATCATTGTCAGTTTCCATCGTCTTTTGGACCACAGCAGAAGTTTCTGAATGTCCCCAGCATGGTTTGTTGTCCCTTTAAGCTCCCTGACTGCAGAGACACTGAGGGAACAGGAAGTGTTAAAACACGTGCTTATGTCGTGGCACACTTTGCTACTTCCTGGCAGGAGATAATCATGACATGGAGTCATTCCTTGTGAGCTTCTAGACTATTTTCCTGAGTAAATGTGAATATGAACAGAGGGTTAGATTACGGCGAGCACAGAGAGAGGGCATGTTTAAAAGCTCACAGGTGGTTGGCTGAGGCTGTGGTTGTTTGTGACTGGATGAAGACGAGCTGGTATTAGCAGAAACTAATGCTCCAGAATCATATATTAACCCAAGGTGAGGAACATTTGTAATGCATCTGCGTGGATATAGTCTATGTTTATACCATGTTGTGAACTTCAGTATGGATCTGGAGGCAGCAGTGTAAGCACAGGCAGGGCTTTAGCTCGATCCCGACCTGATTTCCGGGCAGTGAAGACCACTGGAGCAGACCGAAGCCTTTCCTGCTCCTCAATTCAGTTAAAAGCTTCCAAATCCTGCCATCATTAGCAAAGCTCCAAGCTCTTCTCTGATTGTTTTTGTGGCTGCAAATGGAAGAGATTTATTTCATAACATATTGTATCTCTATTTTGGGAGAAATGGTTCTCAAGCATGCTTTTAAATAAAAAAATCATGAAATCATGAAACCATTTATTTCTGCTAAATAAACTTTTTCCTGAAATGAAAATGTGTATCTAAATGTCAGGACGGTTGATAGCCTAACTCATTCACAGACCTAGGTCCACTCATATTGACACTTAGTCTGCCACCATGGGACCCATCACTGTGTACTTTGCTAGTCTTTCAGCTTCAACAAACACAGTTGTAGCCACCACAGAAGCACCACGGAAGTGTCCAGTTGTTGGTGGCTCTGTAGACCCTCCATGGTTAAATGTCCTGCGTTTAGGCAGGAATGAATATGTGTTGTTAGGTAGGAGTTGGACCCTTTAGGACTCCTGTCAGAGGGTTCGTCCTTCTTTATATACGGCCTATGGTTTGGATTGGCTAACAGATGGCAGGAGTCAAAGCTCCCCACACAGCCATGATATTGAGCTTGCTGTTTGCATGAATGTGTCTGAACAGCCAATCATCCGGCTGTGAAGTGACGCCTTTATACCACCAGCTTTGTGTTTTTGGATTCAAACAGAGCGTCGGTAAATTACGGGTTAGACAGCTTCGGTTTTCAGTTCCACAGCTGCACTCTCCTCACAGATAACACCCAACCTGTGTGTTGATGAAGGTTATCGGCTTGCTCTCCGATCTCCTCCAGATGTCCAGCTTACTGCCTTTATGGTTTTGAAGCCCCCTTCTTTTTCTTTTTGTTGCTTTAGAGCCACTTGTATCCATGGGAGACGGCGGACCTCACAGTCGCTGCCTCATTAAGAGCGCTGGTGGCTGTTATTAAAAGGAGAAAGTGATGCTGTCCGGCAGAACTATTGAGCTGCTGTTTGAGGATGAACACTGAGCCTGCTGTGCAACCAGACGGGCCAGAGACTTACAGGAAGGAAATGAACACGACTGCTCTGGTCAGTTCTAAGCCTGCTGTTATCTGATCCTGTTTCAGATCCAGTGGTGTTTTTACACAGGAACTTTTAGGCAGTGGTAGTATATATACAGACCCGGGAGTTCATGCTGAGAGGTTAGAATAGTGATTGTTCGGTCAAGTTTGATAAACCTTTACATCAAAACATTTGAGTATGATGCACATGATTGTCATACCCATCTTGTTGTATGTTGGACACGTGGTCGGTCTCCCATATATGATGTCCAAGGTTGAGGATCAAGAGACCTGGAGGGGTTTGTGGTGCAGCTCTCAGTCTCTGTGTATTTTGCTTCTTTAAACGCCTCAATGCTTCCTTCTGCTTCACTCAGTGTTTATCCAATTGGATGTGGTTGGAGCAAGAGTACTCCCACAGTACAGTGTGTTTTCATCATATGCCGCTGTCTTCAGGTTAATAATAGGTTTGGGCCTTGGTCACCTCAATGGCAGATCCTGCCCCACTGCAAAAGGAGCCGCTCTGTCCTGGTCTCATGGCATCACCTCTCATCTGACATTTTTCTGGATACGCTGCCTGTTTAAAACTGAAGCTCAGTGACTCTATCCAAGCTTCCAGTATGTAACAAGTTGAGGTGTGTCTGCAAATGAGCTTGATAATTAGGGAAATGTTTCTGACCAAGAGCCAGAGCAAACACCTGATGTTGGTTGATTGCCAGAATGGTGAAAGTTTCAGCCTTTATCTGCAGCCAGAGTCCATCCATCACCATCTGTTGTTTCTGTGCCCCTCCCTGTCTGCAGAACGTCTGTTGATGAAGATGGAGAGGAAGACTCTGACTGAACAATCACTGCTTGTTAAAGTGATCCTGATGAGCAAAAGGTGGGGGATAGCAGCAGATCATTGAGGGCAGCTGTCCTGATCAGATCGTCTTCATCAGCCTTTCTGTCTTAGTGTGAGCAACTGTGTGCATCAATCACTGGCTCCAGCCTGTGCTGGTCCCTGGGGTGTCCATGCAGCGGCCCACCGGTGAGTGTCAGATGGTGTAGTAATGAGTTGTTATTGTGCCCGTTGATGCGGATGCACCTCAGTGATGATCTGGGGTCACCACTGGAGTAATGTGCCATTGATTGCAGGATCGATGTCTCATAGGAGGTGTTCAGCTTCTTAACGTCTGCACACTCATGATCCATCTCTATTCTAGTTACACAGGGGACATTTTCAGTGAGGGTGAAGTTCAAATTCATGGTAGATTCTGAGTGTGGTCTGGATCCCTGACCCTCTGCCTTACAGTGACTCTGGTTCTTTCTTGAATAATGTCCATAATTTGCAGATATTCAGCTGCCTGTCCCTCCTAACTCCTCCATACTTTGACAAATTGGTAGACGTGTCTAACAGGGATGACTTTTTTGACCTTTTCATTCCCAATTAGATGCCTGGGCTTTGTGTGTCTGCCCACACCAGTCTGATATCATTTCCTTCACAGATTATGTTTTTTAATATGTATCCATTGAACTGTTGGAGTCGTAAGAATGAAACGCCTCCATCCAGCCGACTCGGCATGCTGCGTGTGCCTCATGATACATGACGTAGCACACCTTGAAAACCAAGCACATGACGTAGCACTGAAGGGAATAAATCAGCCCCATAATCTGATTCTGTTTAGTCAGTATTTTATTGATAATAATAATATTGGAGTGATGAATCCCTCAGTGTCCTGAACAGACACTGTGATTTCCAAAATCAGAAATACCAGCAGACCAGACTAAACCCGTTTGTAATGCATACTGCTACAGAGAATGATGTGAACTCCATACTTACCGATGAAAATAAAGAACAAAGTCAACAATAAATGTAGGCAGCAAACACAGTACAACAGCGTCAACACTGAGAGCTCCTTTTATAATTGATGGCCTCGCAGACATTTAAATGTTATCTCTGCCATTCTTCACTCAGTCCCGCTGCCTCAGATGTGAGACATGAATTTCTCTGCTGATCGATGCAGCCTCCCTGCAGGAGCTGACACTCGGTTCCACAGCTGAGCATCATGTTGAAGAATCTCCGGCTGGAAATATGAGCACTCGGCATTGGCTGATAAACAGCCTGGGCACTGACGACTTAGCGGCGCGTCCTTCTTCTCTGCCAGAAACCTTTTCATCACTGTGGAGGTCTGTTGATATTCGACGGCTGATGTTGACCTTCCTGTCATTAGTCAGCTTGAAGAATGTGGCTGCAGCAGAATGTGAGCTTCGTCAGCAAACGGTTGGACGGGTGATTCTTCTGCTGTCTGTATGAAAATATGACAAGTTTGTGGACTCAGAAAATCTGAACACATTTGCCAGTCCCTTCTTTGTAGAGGCTGAGAGTGATGTCAGTGAAGATTCGCAGCCATTTGGCTGCTCGTCCAAGCAGCTACGTCAGTTCTGAGAGTGATGGACCAATAGGCAGAAATGTCTCAGACATGGCAGATTGAGCCGTGTGATAATGAGGGGATGTTAATAACTGGCAACTTTGAGGTGGTTTTTTGAGAACATCTGTTCTGGGGCCAGCTGTGGATTCTGTGGGACTTTTTCTATGGGACATTTTTCATAGAGTTATCCTGAAACATTTTCTCCAGCAGTCATCTGCAGTCGGATCAGTGCTGGATGGAGGCCCTGAGAATATGCCGCGTATCTCTGTGTGTTCATGTTCATCCACAGACGAGCGTGAGTCATCTCTGCCCTTTTCCGCTGCACACAGTTCAGTATAAACAGCTTTGTTTGCATGTGCACTGACACAGCACTGACACAGCTGCTCCGCTCTGCATCAGGCCTCCACATACTGTATATAGATATGTGTGTTTACTGTTTAATGAGTGTCTGTGTGCAGACAGTATATACAACTAAAATATAATAAATAAATAATCAATGAACGAACTTCATAACTTTCACAGACGTGACCTAACACTTCATTTCTATGCAGATGACCTCTTTATGTTCCTTTATAAATCAGAGACGTACATCTGTAGCTTTCGGTGGAGCAGCAGCCAGCTCTGACACGCCACAATCATTTAGTCTGATTGATGCATTAGTAGCTCTGATCCTGTAATTCTGTTTCACAGCCCAGTTACTTTTCAGGGAACAGACCTCCACCCAGCAGCACCACCTGCTTCCCCAGAATAACCTCCTCCTCATCCTAATGTCCTCCTCAACACCTCCACCATCCAGTAGCACTTCTTAATTCAGTATAATCGAGTATTATGTTTTTTTTTTTACTTTGTTATCGGATTGGACCTTCGTTTAGTCTTTTCAACATATTTTCCAAGAAGCAAGTCAACGTTTTGACATTTGTTTTCTCAGAATTATGAATTTTATGATTATTTTAGATTTTTTTTGTCATGATATGGACCAGTGACCTTAGGGTTTTCATCAAAATGAGAATTTAACACATATAAATTATTATGATGTGAGTCTGTCTTTGTTTTGTTTTGGGTTGTTTCTTAGCTTTAATCTAACCATTTTATGCAGTGCATAAAATGTATTCGGTAATACCAGCTACTCAGAGGACAGGCTGGTGTTTTCACACAGCTAGCATGACTTAGCTACAGCTATGCTAATGCTAATGTATTTTCACCTGCACCAGAGGCAAACCAGTCCACTGTTTAAATCAGCGGAGTGTTGTGTATTTAAGCCCGGTGTGCTGTACGAGGACTGAAAGCTGTGATCTGGTTTTAGAAAACACTTTTAATGTGGCGGTCGTTCTTCATACAGGAAATGAAGGCGGGCGGTGAAGCAGACACATCACATTCTAATTCATTAAACTGATGATTAAAGCTGCATTAGCACACGGCCGTCTGCTCCACATCACTGCACAGAAATCCTGAGCGCTGTTATCTCTGGACGCGGGCCCTCCGTGCTTCCAGGCTGAGGTGAAGCATTGATCAACATTCTGCAGAGAACCGTCCAGCAGCAGAGGCAATATTTACAGCTGTGACCTTGGGGTCCGAGTGTGTGTGTGTGTTTATTCAGCAGGAGTGTGTGCTGCATAACGCCACGCAACACAACTCTGTGTGGGTTGATGGCTCAAACACAGGCCCTGACTGCATGCATCACTGTCCAGGTTGTGTGTGTGTGTCACTGCAGCATCAGGTCAGCTGTACTTCTGTTCTTTAATAGATCCTGGATAAGATGATGACAAGATGACCCGTCTGCTCCGAGGCAGATAGCTGCTCATGTTGCATCGCTAATACTGCTAACAAGAAGAAGAACAGTGCATGTTTCCTGCCAGTGTCTCTCGTTCAGTCACTCAGGAAACCTCAGAGAGGCCACAGCGTCACCAGACCTGGCCTCCATATTGGTTTCTGTCATATTTATCCACAAAGTGCATCTCATCACGGTGACACTCTCAGTTTCACAACAAAATGACTCGACACGTAGTTCAGCTTAGACTGTGCAACAGCTTGAAAACATTCATCCAAGAGTCCAACGGCTGTTTGGAGAAGCTAATCACTCCTGGCTCCGTCTGAGCTGCTCAGCTAACAACAGCTCCGAAAGATCTGCCAGAACAGAAAATCAAAGATTCTTTCAGTCACCTAAAGACCCCCCTTTCCCGAGGTTACTGCTGTATGTGCACCAGGTACCTCCCAATGTACGGAGGAGGGTTAGGCCTGCTGGGAAAATGAATGAGTGGTTAGAGTGTTTTTAGACATCTGAATAAGTCTTAGACTTTGCTCTCAGTGTTATGATGAGTTTTTTGAGGAAAGTGCCGCTCCTCCTCTTCTAGTGAGCGGGTTGTGTATTGACCTCCTGTGACACACACGTTAGCTGTGTCCCAATTCAGGGTCTGCATCCTTCGGAGGACGCAGCCTACGCGGTCTCAGGAGGCCGCGTCCTCCTGAGGATCCTCCTGAGGATCCTCCGGAGGATCCTCCACCGTTGGTAAATGGGACGGTCTGGCCTTCAAAGCACTTCCTGATTGTGGCGCGACGTCATAAATTTTGCCCCGGGAAAAACAAAAGCAGCGACAGCGACACAACACGGACTACACAACAAACGGGACAACAGTGTGGATTTAGACATTTGGAATATTTTAATATATTTATTTGTTGTTGGAGGAAGAGGAGAGGCGGCTCCAGCGGCAGCAAAACCGGTGACGGCTCATTTTCTTCAGGCTGGGAGAGCGCAGTGGGGAGGTGACGGTAAGCTGCTGTTTAACCATATTATTGATCATAATTAATATACCGGTTACTGAGCAAACGCTAGATATATAACCAGTAGATAGACAAATATGATTAAATGTAATTTATATTTTATTCAATCGTAAGACTTGATACAGGGTCTGTTTGTAATTTTAATACTTTAAATAAATAGCTAAATGTGTAAGAACCCTGCAAATAACCCTGAAAGCACTGCTTTAATGTGTAATTAAGCATCAGGTCTGTCACTGCACCAGAGAATTACTGCTGGGTGGAGGAGAGTGGGGCTCCCTGCAGGACCAGCTGTCTGTCCTGGAGGAGGTGTACTGACCATCATCACCTTTGGAGGGTGAGGATACATATTTTATAGCTTTTCATATTTTAAGCTGCTTTGGAAGCCGCTCTGTTGAAGTTATTATTTTTATTTTTGCCCTTTTTAAAAACATCTTTAGTAACATGGCAGCCGCCGATCGTCCGCTCTGCAAACCCTGATGGACGATGTGGTGGACAGAGGAGACAGACACCCCCCTCCCCCAGATGATGTCCCACTCACAGCCAGAGGACTCCAAGGTCTTCACCGTGGCATCATCCAGTCCAGCAGCACCAAGGACTCCTGCTCAGCCAAACATTTATATATATGTTCTTTGTGAATAGTATTTTCTGCTGATCTTTATAAATAATAAACTGTACATTTTCATAATGCCCACTGGTAAATAGTTAGAAATGTTCAAACTGTGTCTTTGTAAATATTGTACATAACACAACAATAAATGATTTACTGTGGTCACTGAGAAGTTGTTCAAAAGTTTATTAAATTATAAATAGATAATGAAACACATAATGTAACAAGGTTAGAAGAGTTTAAGAACACAGAGACAAGAACGATTTAATAAGTGACCATTTAAATAACACAGAACATCAAAAAAAATCACTGCTGTCCAACATCCTCTCCAATGAGCTGAGGTCTGTCCGCTCTTTCTCTCCCTCTCTCTCTATCTCTCTCTCCCTCCCTCTCTCTCTCCCCCTCTCTCTCTCTCTCCCCCTCTCTCCCTCTCTCTCTCTCCCTCCCTCTCCAGTCTCATCTCCTCCGTTATCAATTGTCAGGTTTCTTCTGTTTCTCTCTGCTCCTCCTTCAACAAAATGCCAACAGGCAGAATGACCGTTTGATATAATAACGATAATATTGCTCCTCACGTGAACTATACTTTATACTATACTACAGTAAACAACAAGAAACAACATTCAATCAAAGCGTTTAGTTTACAGCGCCTCGTATCAACAGGACGTCATGTTTGTAAATATAAAACTCATTTTTTTAATGCCACTGTCACTACTAGCATTTTAAAACTCTCGAACTACTGCTCTGTACTTACATTTAAATGTGAATTCGGCACTCCTGCCGCTGCCGCTCGCTTGGTCCGTCGTTGTACTATTGGACAAAAAGTAGGTCGCAAAGCATTGTGGGATATTTAAGGCCACGAAGGATGGTAGCGATGCGTCCTCCAAATTCAGGCAAAAGGAGGACGCATTTGAAGGACCCTTCGACTTTTGGCGAATTGGGACAGCCTTCGTGCAGCGTTGTGACGTAAGCGGCCTTAAAATGCGCACTCCGAAGGATGCAGACCCTGAAATGGGACACAGCTTGTGTGTTTGTGTTGTTCTCTTAATGAGGTCAGCCACCTTGACTCTGATCACCTGCTCCGTCACTGGTGGTGTGTTCAGGTGTGCATCGTTAAGGCCGCTGAGCAGTCACTCGGTGGAACAAAAGGTCCATGATCCTCGCTTACAGGGAGATGGATTATTGATTAGTTTCCCCTCCGCTTTCAGGTTATTTTTGCTTATAAATTCACCTTTTGTCTCATCTCATGCACGTCTGAATACACGAGCACTGCGTGGTTACTGTCGGACGTGCAGCCCTGATGCAGATAACAGCGTCCTCCTCTCAGCTGCTCTGGCTCCGTGCTCTCGCTGCACTTGAAGCCGTTAATTATGGCAGCCAGTTCACGGTTTGGATAGCAGTGCTTTGGCGCTCTGCGACATCCCAACTGTCAGTTTAATCACAGAGCAGGGGCGACGACGGCGACCATGCCGGGGCTGGCTGTACCTCGCCTCATCTTACACTGCAAAAAATGTGTGTGGGGGGGCCGCTCTTTGACTCACTGAACTCTAACCTGACATCAAGAAGCGGCCTGCAGGATGATGTGTGGTTCATCTTCAGGGTTTACTGCTGAAGATGAAGGAGATTTATTGATTTGTTATGGATTTAATTCAAGCAGATTATGACGTCTCAAAAGTCCCATTTAAAAGCTGGCGCCGCCACCTTTGAGGGGTTCTTTAACCCACTGAAGTGGGACACTACTAACAAGCTTTGCTGCGCAGGTCTTCAGGTCCTCCTGGAAACATTTCTGCTGACGTTTGTGCTACTTGAAGCATTTCATGGAGCATCTCTCGCAGCCGCTGTCTGTAACTGAGTCCTAATAAGATTTGTATCATCAGGTTTTGTTTGTAGAAGAGGTAAAACCTAACAGGAGGATCCCGGTTTCAGCATCTCTGCTTCTGCTCAGACTCTTCTTTCAGTGCGGAGGACGGGAGCTCATTCAATCCGGTCGTGTTTAACCTTTTTCTGTTTCCAAAACCAAACGCACAGCACGACATGCAGAGCAGCGTGACTCTGTGAACACAGAGCATACACAGAAATGGAACATAAAACATCAGGTCACACAGCGAACCACGCACAGCTGAGGCTGATCTGCTCATTTGTTGTTTGCTGTGACCGGTTGGTGCAGATTTGTGGTCTGACATCATTCGTTACAGACGTGTTCTGTGAACTGCTGACAGTACAGTGGGTTATTAAGTGTGTTTTGTTTTTTTTCCTGCAGCTGCCACTCGAGGGCAAGATGAGAGAGAAGATTCTAAAACAAGCCGAGAACATCATGTGGAATCAGACCGCAGCTCTGCTTTCACCCTGAATCCTGAATTGCTGTTGGTGCTCAAAGCGGCTCCACGCTCCTGGAGGGGTTTTACAGTAAGGCTCACACACACACACACACACACACACATGCAGGGTGCACATGCCCAGTGACACATCACAAGTGCTGTCTGAATTACGAAGCCTCATTAATGGTCCCTTTCTGTCTGTGTTGATTTGATATGTGTCACCCGCCACTGTGTGTACTCACAGCAAATACGACATCCTGTCCTGGAGAGGGTCGAAAATAGCTGCTCATTAACTGGCTTCTCCTGCACACACACAGACACAGACACACACACACACACAGACACAGACACACACACACACACAGACACAGACACACACACACACACACAGACACACACACAGCCACACACACACACACACACACACACACACAGACACACACACACACACACACACACACACACACACACACACAGACACACACACACACACACACACACAGACACACACACACACAGCCACACACACACACATACAGACACACACACACACAGCCACACACACACACACAGACACACACACACTGATAAATGAAGCCGTATGCACACACGCTGACAGGCTTTATCCTCACATGCTTACACACATACACATGCAGTTGGATTCATGAACACGCTCACTAACCGTGATGTGACTCATCATTCAGCAACACGGAAGCTCGCCTCGTCAATAATCCGACATATCGCATCATTGATCATGAGGATGGACAATGTTGATTTTTATCAGTCTTAAAAATCATGTTCTATCATGTTCAATCAAAGAAATGTGCAAATGTGCACAGTATGCACAGTAAATGTCAAAAACACGCAGTTCCTCTTGTGGCCCCTTGAGGAACTGCAGTTTTTAGCTCATGTTTTCCAGCATTATTTTATTATGAAATGATTCTTTGTTTGGCAGGAAGCTGCAGACATGGTCATTTTGGAGGGTGACGTGTCTGCTCAGCCGCGGTGCTCCGAGGGAAAGAAGCCTCAGCCACAGTCCAGACACACGACATGTGACCCAGTGTGTGAGCGCTCAGCGACGCTGGCCTCAGTCTGACAGCATCCAGGCCGGGAGGTCAGACAGAAGCCATCTGCTCGGAGAAAACCACCGAGGAACATGTTTGTGTTTGTAAAGAAGAACATCTGTTTGTGTGTGGAAACATGGTGCAGCAGAGTGAAGGTCAGTGTTCACAGCCACGTCTACGTTACACATGTTCAGCATGTTCACCCTGCTGATGTGGTACAGAGCACATCGTGCTGTGATCACAGAACCTCATGTGAATAAACTGGCTGTGGCATCTTCTAGCTCCTCCTGTAGGAGAAATATTTACTCCTACTCCTTATATCACTGTTCAGAAGGTTGAAGCGAAGCATCTGCATGTGTAGAGGTTTCTTGAAGACTCCTCCAAGCATCTTCATCAGTTCAGCTTCTCATTATATCACTGTGCGCCCTCCTGTGGTCGTTATCAGGGCATTCACAATGTTCCTTGACTGGTCATTTGAGTCGATGCCTACAGACCTCTGTGTTATAATTTCCAACATTACAGCACTTTATTCCTTTGCTGTAAAGTTGGACACGTGAACACAATTTTATGTACATATTTTTCAACACATATGGCGGTATTTTCTCTATCTTGTCGTAGTGGACACGATGATGTCAGCTGTTTGGTTGGTGTGGAAGTCTGACAGTAACGGAATTCTTTTTTAGTCAGCAATCAGGGAAAGGTTGTCGGAGACAGTAAAATCACGTTTCTACTTCATTTAGTTTGTCACTCTTAGCTCAACGCTCACACGCTGCATGTCCTGCTCTGTGGACGCTGCAGGCTCCACCTGAGCTCAGTGTGGAGGCAGCTTGTGTTGCCTGTAAAAGAGCAGCGACCCGTGGGGAACGGAGGTGAAGGTGCTGCTCATCGACTTCATTATACAGCCGAGCAGCAGCAGCAGCCTTGTTTTAATAACTCACGCCTCGCTCATACTGAGAGGAGTGGACGCCTTGAGACCGCAGCCTGAAGGACAGCACCAGCACCTCCACCAACAAAACATCAGAGGCATGTGGCCTCCGTCAAGCTACCGGCTTTAAGAAGGTGGTTAGCAGTTAGCATGTCTACACAGGATGGCTGTGAGGAAAATATGAAGTCTTGACCTTTGACCTCTGTGAACATCAGCATCTAATAGGACTGAATGCCTCAGTGTGCAATAGTAGCTAGCATTAGCTTACAAGTTACAGGAAAAACATAGGTAACTTTGAGGCACAGGAAGATTTTACATAGTGCTAAACGGGCTGTAGCACCCCCTACTGGCAGGAGGCTGCAACTGGAAGAAGAACTAAAATGTGTTTATTGTGTCAGAATGCTGACTTTGAATGACTTCCAGTGATACAACAGCTGGCTGTTGTCTCAGTAGTAGGTGGACCGAAGTGTCCAAAACTGCACCTTTGAAAGAAAACCTCCACAGAAACCAGACTTTATTTTCCATTATCAGTTAAACTCGTGCAGTAGCTGATCATAGATGTGAATCCTCTGTGTGCTGTTTTCTGACGGAGACTCGGGCCGCTCTGGACCTGCTGTGAACAGCCGCCTGCGCTGGCATCGCCTCTGAGAGGCAGCCTGAGGCGATGAGTCATCCAGAGCACTTTTTTCCCTCCATTATAATCTGCTGCGCCCAGCTCGCCGCCCGCGTGGCTGCTGGTTCAAACATTAATCAGAGGATTGTGGAATAATGAAAGATCGACCTCTTGATGTCAGCAGAGCTGCTGATGGGCAGGAAGCTGATTGTGATGTCAGCCATCATGTCTTCCCCTGTTTGTCTCCGTTTCTTCTTCTGTTTGCTTTGCTGCTTGATTAATCGTCTCAAACATCTCCACTGGGTCCTTCAGCGATACAGAGGATTCTCATTGTTTGAGTCTTTTGTCTGCGACTGTCAGTCATGAGATATTCCAAGAGATATGGTGCCAACTATCGATCATGGCAGCACAACACTGCAGTGTTCTTTGGGTTATACGCCTCTCCTTTCTGTCTCCACATGAAGACAACATCTATAGTTCAGCTTCATCCAGGCTGTGTGCTCTGTCTCCAGGTGGTCTCTAGCAGACCTCAGTCTGTGTGCTCTGTCTCCAGGTGGTCTCTAGCAGACCTCAGTCTGTGTGCTCCGTCTCCAGGTGGTCTCTAGCAGACCTCAGGCTGTGTGCTCTGTCTCCAGGTGGTCTCTAGCAGACATCAGTCTGTGTGCTCTGTCTCCAGGTGGTCTCTAGCAGACCTCAGTCTGTGTGCTCTGTCTCCAGGTGGTCTCTAGCAGACTCTTCTCTCACAGATTTTCTTTCCAGAACCTTCCACATGTTTCTCCTCCTGTCTCTGATGGTCTGCTTCTGTTTGATTAACCCTCTCACAGCAGCTCCTCAGACTTGAAGCTCTTTGATGAACTTGTAGATCTTCTGCTGCTTTGTAGACGTTAACAGTCTAATCAGGTCTAGACTTATTTCGGTTACTTGTCAAGTGTTAAGACTAAATGTTACTTGTTACGCTGTGTGTGTGCTGCCAGATACTTATGCTCACTTTTAAGTACTAATCAGATGTTTCCAGGGTCACTCGTGGTGTCATTAATAGCAGTGGTTTGTACTGTGGACACACAGAGGAGAGTCTTTAACCTGTGGTAACAACGCTGTGTTCAAATGTCTTTTTTCTGTTAAAAATAATGTGGAAAATATTAGAAAAATCATTTAGTGTCTAACTCTGTTGTGTTTGAACTGGAGGGTTTTAAAGGGAGGCTCACAGTGTGTTGTACTTCAGCCTCCCTGCAGTGAACGCTTCATTCAGAGCAGAGGCTCCGCTCAACACAGTCACATTTTCCAGTTATAATCCAGGCTGTTTAATGAAGGCTCTGCAGAGGCTTCATTTGCCTTCCACTTTAATTAAATCTCATTTTTATTTTAAATCTAATTTTGGCTGCAGCGGGTCTGGAAATCCTCAACTCGGCAGCTTTGAATTGAAGGAGGGGCTGCTGTCGACCAATCAGAATGCAGCTGTGTCTGCACAAACACATCTGTGTTTATCAAGAACCAGAGGCAGGCGTGGATCAATCCAGCACCGCCGCTGTACAACCAGCAGACACGCTGATGTCTTTCACCCAGAATAAGCTGCGGCTCACAGTGGAACACAGGCAGCAGCAGCCTGAGGCCGGGTGTGTGTTACCTTCTACTATCCGATGGTGATGTGTTGTTTTCACTCGTGCACATCCCATGCCAGACTGTGCAGCAGCTGGGTGGTCATGTGACTGCTAACACGGTTCCTGGAGAGCCTTATTTTTTTAATCTGGAGGAACGCTCTGTTAACACCAGACCAAGAAATGAAGTTAACGCTGAAACAACTGACTGCAGTTCCTCAACTGGCCGCTAGAGGGCTCCCAGCAAAAGTGAGTCAACCCTCATAGACCTCCTTGTTAAAATGCAGAACAACACAAATAAACCTGTTGTAACAGTAGAGGTGAAACCATCCCTCAGTCATGGAACTGAAGAAATCCTGATTATGATCCATGTTTGGCTAATGTTACTTAATAAAATCAGAGATGTGCTGCACATATTTTCTACAAGTCTGTAGGCGTGCTGGCTGATCTGTGTTGAGCTAAACCTGACAGTTGTATCCACTGGGGAGTCCAAACACACACATCACTGTGAAATCCAATATTTGTGAGGGACTATGTGCATAGAGACCTTTAATGTTCAGCATCCATGTTTGCCTCCACACATGTGATCATATTCTTATGCACAGTGACACACACTCCACTGGCTTTCTGATGGCCATGTGGCTCATTGATGGCGGCATGTGTAGCACAGGTGTGTGTGTGTGTGTGTGTGTCTCATTTCCCAGCCTGCCTCTAATCTGTCAGATAAACTGCAGGTGTGTGAAAACCTCCTGGACGTGCAGATGTCCTGCGTCCTGTCAGACCCAGCCGAGGCTGAGCTGTGGTCACATCACAGGTTTAGAGATGGATTCCAGCGTTTATTCTCTGCAACATTAGCTGATGCCTGCAGATGAGTTTGTCTTGTTCGGCAAAGACACAAAGATTAGCGTGGTTGTTTCGGAGGTCTGGAATCGGCTAACCTCGTTAACAACAGGAATTCAATTCAGGTTCCTCCCTCTGCCTCATTTCTGTCCGATCCAATCAGCTGACAGTCGTCCTGGAGCCGCTGACTGCCATCAACTTTTCCAACAAAGTCTCAGATCACGTGTGTGACCCAGATTTAAACTCGGCACTGAAACGCAACACAAGACCTCCATTCTTCTGCTGCTCCTCTGTGTTCCACCTGCTGATGAGCGCTAATCCTACCAGGGGCACGGAGACGTTTCCACACTCTCCACCTTCACTTCAACAAGGCTGCTGTTTGTCAGTCAGTGCAGCCGGCAGACGGGTTTTCTGTGCAGGTATTAACCTGTGTTTAACTGGATAGGTGGAACCTGCTTCCTCCACATTATCTCAGGACAGAGAGCCAGTACAACCACACAGTGCTGAATCAGACCCGAACCAGGAAAACTATTTAACCAGACCCAGAGAAGAAGAAAATGACTTTCAGACAATGAAGACTACACTGAATGAAACGGTCTGTTCACCAGTTCTGACCATCAGTGATGGTTGGTCCTTGGCTGCCCTGTTTGAGTTCATACAGGCTTCTCTGGGTTGATCATTGTTTAGTGTTTTGGTTAAAGTGGTGGGCCTGGTTGGATCCTGTCTGTCTGTGTTATGGTTCTGGGTTGTGTTGTCTGTGTTGTTGGCTCTGCTCTCAGTTCTTCTTTTTTCAGGATGGCAGGGCGGGGTTTCCGGTTGGTGGGAGGCTGCACACCTGCTCTTCTCTTCGCCTGTCATCACTTCGTCGCTGGGTTGTGCTACCTTCAGCGGTGTTCTGTTTCATCTGTTGTGACTCGACCTCTGATCTTGAGTTTTTGTGTTCTTGTATGTGCTCCAGTGGATCCCTGGAGCCAGCCACGCCATCCTTGACACACGTTTGCCACATTCTACCAGTATTTGGACTTGTCTGTCTGTGTTCTCCCTGCAAAAGATCGGCTTTGTCTGTCAAACAGAGTAAGGCCTACTCTGTTTGACAGACAGCGCTCCAGTCATCCCACCTTAATATCCTACAGCCTGAATTCTATCCAAGCCCTTTGTGTTCTGAGACTACAAGACTTCATGTCACGGTCCATTCTGTTTATATTGTTAGGAACTTGTTCTCCTGTTTCCTCTCAGCCAATCACATCTCCTAAACCAATGCATCACTCCAATGGGTCAACCCCGCCTCCTCCTGAGATCCTTCCTCAGAGTCGCTCTGTGAACGTTCTTCCATCAGCTGTGAGATAAGATAAGAGCTGTCTGAGGCCCCGGACCATTTAACTGCTGCTGTGACCTTCAGGGTGTACAGAGCTGTCCTTAAACTGAGGCACACGTGTTATTAAATGTGAGCTTTAGAAGGTTCAGTTCAGGTTCAGTTCTGTGGCAGGAATGGTCCAGAAAGCAGCCTGCAGGAAGAATGAATGCAGTTATTACACAATAAGACAAATCAGTGTGCATCAAGGCTGACACAGGGACACATTTGGTGTGAGAGGTTTGACAAAGGAGGTGGTGACTGACCGTCACAGAAACCTGCACACAAACAGGAAGTTAATTCATTTAAGAAGTGAGGACCAGATGGACCTAATGACGGTTTCTAAAAATATCTGACGTGCAGACATCTTCACGGTGATTTAAAGAGTACAAACACGTCCTCTGTGTTTCTCAGGTCAACAGTCCAACCATCAGGACACACAGCAGACGGTTTATGAGTGTGTTAATCAATAACAGATTCATATACCAGAGGCTGACTCACTCCCTGGCCCTGATGTCCTGAACGCTGGCAGCCGTGCATCCTGGCAGGCTGAGGGTCTGTGGAGCTGCTCCAGATGAATCAGAGTTTCACTCCATCACACCTCCAGACCTTCTTCCTCCTGGAGGGTCCCCAGCTGCTCCCAGACCAGCTTCATCAAGGTCAAGGTCTGGACCTCAGTGTGAAATGACCTGAGGGATCCTGATTCTGGCCATGGCTTCTCAGAACCAAACAGAACTGACACTTCACAGGACGTCGGTTGGTCTGAGCCCCCCATGGTTCAACCCCACCTCATAACTTGAAGCCTGGAAGATGGATTTGTGGGAGTTTGTGATGTCACATATCCAGGTCCTTGGACCTCTGAAGTGGACCGCCCTGCAGAGGAAACCAACCAAATGCAGCCTGGATACTCTTCTGGACCAGAGAGGGGTAAAGAGATGCACGTCCATCTAACTCTGACATGATCACACAACAGTGACCACACAGATTTTAAAATCATCATTTAAACATGTCAGATGTGTCAGAACCATGTTTTAACGAGTTAAAATGTGCTAACAGCAGATTTAACCCCTGCTGTGCTGCTTACAGCGCGGCTGCTGAAATGAGTCACAGTTAAATGAGCTGATAAAATAACCTGACAGTGGACAGAGCACAGAGGAAGTGGCGAGGACGTCCTGCTCCGGGCGGAATCAGCGTCCCTGCAGTGCTAAAACCCTTCCCATGTCTCCCTCCATTATTCAAGGTAAGGCCCATTTTAGCTCTGCAGCTAGCTGCGGGGCTCGGCCCGGGCGGGGACCGCGGCCTTGACACGCTGTTGGGGAGAGGACGCGTCCGTCCTTGATGCTCGCTGTCGTTAAGCCCCCTGCATGTGAAGGGAGGGGGGGTGGCGAGCCGTCCCTCGTTTCCTATCATCTAGTCATTGAAGCCTCACGTTACGGCCGTGCGGGATGGATGAGCCGTCACATGTGACCCTGCAGAGCTGTCAGGGCGCCGGGATGAGGCGGGCGGTGAGAACAGCTTCATTTATGAGGGGCCGCAGCGCAGATGACGTCTGCAGACTTTAAATGGAGCGTTTTACATCTGAAGTCATACATCTCAACATTTAACCCTGGAGTGAAGCACCGGTTCTGGTTAATCATTGATCAGTCGTTGCAGCATTCAATGACCACAGATACCACAAACGTTTTCCACTTGAACCAGCAGCCTGTCTCCCCAGAAAAGAAGCCTCAATGAGAGGAATGTGATGTAAACTGTCTTTAACCTTTGACCCCTGCCTTAGGACTCTCTGGGTTTTTCCTCTTTCAGGCGTGCCCGGGCAGCTGCAGGATGGGGAATTAAGAGCTGAGTGGTTCCACCTGCACCACCTGTCTCAGGTCACCTGCAGCTCTTCAGCTCTCCCAGGCCTGCAGCTCTGGTCAATAGATCAGTTCAATAGAGTCCAGGGTCAACCACACCAGGCAGGACCCTGGGCAAAGAGGTCCCTGAGACGATGCAGAACATAACTGTGCTAGATACAGGTTGGATGGTCCCGGGTCCAAAGGTGCTGAGAACCACCAAGCTTCTGGAAACTTCCAGATACAGACCAAAGGGTGACCCCAGGTGACCTTAGGAAGAAGAAGCGAGAGGAGTACCAGGGACTGAAGGAGAATCTCAAGAGGAGATGTGGAAGGTGAGGGCAGCCGTCTCTGTGATGGATCTGATCTGTCCAGTCACAGCTAGGTTTACTTCCTGTCTGCTTTCCAGCTCCTCTCCATCTCTTCTGTCCATGAAAAGCAGCCACATATTCTACATTTTAAGTTCATGCTTGCAAACAGGGGCCTCCGTTAAGAAGCTTAACTGCAGCGGCCCATGGATCGCTCTCTGGAGTTTTATTAAACAGACGGATCATCAGCTTATGGAGGGGGCGGGGCCACGGGTGTGGATGCGTGGCATACATGTCTATAAAACGATCAAATCTGCATCGATTGACTTATTATTAATCCTGGAACAATGCTAACACAACAGCGCGCTAACACGCCGCATGCTTTTGTCCAAAGGGACTTCATGAGGATTCATTTTCAGCAGGTTACCATGCCAACGCTGTGTTAGCATGCTAGCACAACATGATGGCATCCAGAGCAGGATTATTACCTTCTGAGGGCACATCCTCTGGGACATTTACGCCGCATAGCATTAGCTTAATTGGCATGTTACCATAGCAACACTGCTAATTATCATGTTAGCACACTCCTTCTGGCGCCATTTCATTCAGCGTGCTCAGACCGTGTCTGAGTGTTTTCTTTCAGTCACATGTAACCCGACCTGTGACGCTGTGAGCGCGTGCTCCTGCCTTCCTTCATCGGAAAGCTGATTATAGCAGCTATCGATCCGCTAACAGGGACAAAAGAGTTCAGTGATGAATAATTGAGTCCGACGCTCACTGCTGGTCGATCATGGAGGCTGATCATTGGCTGATATATGGAAGCAGGTCAGAGCCGTAACCTTGGCGTCTCACACACACACACACACACACACTTTCATAGGCTTTTGATTAAACCACGAAAAAGAAAAACATTAAAGTGCACGACTGTGTGCGCAGACAAACAGGAGCTGTTTTTGTTGACCTGGAGGTGAAGTGTGCGTCCACATTAGAGCATTACTCATCCTCCATCTTAACATCCTCTCAAGGAATTTTGCATAAACATTTTCATACTGGAAGCGGCTTCATCATCGTTGATTAGGTAACCGTCAGCGGTTATTTCTGTCCTCCTGAGTTCCTTCTCCTCAGACACACGGTTAACCCTGCACGTGACACTGACAGAGAGTGTGTGGGTAAAGGGGTAAATGTGAAGAAGTAAAGCTTAATTTATCTCTAGATAAAATGTTTCCTGAGCCTCAGACTCCTGAACTCCTGCATGGCTCCACTGTGGAAAACCAAAACAGGTGAAGAATGTGCAGAGATCTGGTCCCACACAACACCAAACAGGCAAATTCCATCCATCATCTGAACCTGCTTCGCCCTCCAGTGCAGGGTAACAGGGGTTAAATTCACAATAAATAAAACATGTGTCACATGATTATTATGATTGTTGCAGTGTTAGTGATGGCCGAGCTCTCGCTCTCTCTCTCACACACAGTGGGAGGTTAAATGAAGCTCCACAGAGCTGCTGATCTTCCTCAGAGAATATCTGATGACCCGAGCTTTTTATTTAGACCACACACAAGGACGAGGCTAAAAACAGTTCACTGGAGAGGAGGAGAGAGAGAGGTAGAGCATCCTCCACACACACACACACACACACTCACAGACACACACAAACACACACAGACACACTCACTCACACAGACACACACTCACACACGGACGGTTGGTCTCATTTGGTTTTTTCTTTTGTTTTTTCTCACCTATAATGGAGCCGGCACGCTGCCATGGTTCAGTTAGCATGATTTCAGCCTTTATGTCATCTCTCTCACAAACACACACACACACAGGGCTTTACTTTAACAATGACGTACACACACACACTGTGGCTTATGCTCACTAATCATCTTTCTCATTCATTCTTGAAAAAAATATGGAGGGATTTACTCACTGCTGGGCCAGACGTGATGCAGGAGGGGCGACCTGTGTGTGTGTGTGTGAGAGAGAGAGAGAGTGTGTGTGTGTTATTTTTCTCAGATTTAGCATCTATAACGGCACAGGGGTCAAAGGTCAGAGTGATGGTTTAAGAGCTAATCGACCTCACGGAGACGAGCATGGAAGGCATTCACATGCTGATGTGAATCAGACAGCTGCCGTCTCGCCACCGCTCTGCCTGCAGACGCCTGCGGCTCTTTGAGGCCTCATGGAAGCAGAGCTGTGATCAAGCCGCTGCCTCCTCCTCCTACAGACGGCGACGCTCTGCTAATAAGCGCCGGCCTGGAAGCAGTGTCAGAGCAGCCACGGCGGCAGCTGTATTATTTTTAATCAGACACACAAAGAAAGAGCCCTCCTTTAAAGAGTGACAGTCAGTCAGAGAAAGGTTAAACACTTCAGCCTGTGAGACGTCTGCTCAGCAGCTGTCAGCGTGCGATAAGGCCGCGCCTCACAAACACCTCCGCTCCTGCACGGCGCCGGCTGATATCGGCTGTTATTGTGGGTGATTCAGGAGCAGCATAACATGAGTGGGCCCTCTGCAGAGGACACGCTGCGAGGCGTTCAGGGACGCTGCCTGATTTAAGCAGGTATGAAATGAACATCACTACGCCACCTTCCTCATGTCTCTGGATCCTGTGTGATGTTAGCAGCTAGAACAGGCTAGCAGGAGAAGCTAGTCTGGATGTGATGATAGTCAGGACTGCTGCTTTTTTGGCTCCTTTTTGTTGTTCTAGGACTCTTTATCCCTGCGAGCTTTAAGTTTTCGCCGTCCTCTCATCACTCTGGTTCATTGACTGAGTTTAGAACCACTTTCTTCAGGTCACTGGCTGTCATGCAGTCCCTGTGCCACCTGTTGTTGTAGGTGTATTATTGATATGTAAACGTAAAATAAATGTGTATTTCATGACTTGAAATGTCTAGATTTAAAATGAAATCCCCTCAGAATGGCTTTAAAGCTGCTTACTCAGTGACGCCTGTTTATCTCAGAGGTCAAAGCGACCTTTGACCTCAAGTTCAACGTCCAGGCTCCAAATGTAGGTCTGAGCTGAAGATATTGATCGTGTTCACAGCTGATCAGCACGGAAAGTGAGTTCAGGTGCACAAACCTTTAGTCCAGAACGTCGGAACACCGAGCTTTGATTTTTTTTCCCGTTTCTGAGACACTGGTCCACACGAGGTCACGGTGACCTTGACCTTTAACCTTTAACAACCAATAGATCCAAATCATCCTGGAGTCTGTAGTGAAGTCATTCCTGTGTTGGTTGTGTTCCTGAGCTGGGGTCCGTTCTTTGGTCGTCACACTGGCCTTGAATTGCGACCTTTGACCCATGGGAGGCTATGCCCGACACGGTGAGGCTGTCCACAAACTTTCATTATTGTGTGGTGGGCTGCTGTGTGTGTGGTGCTTTGAGCAGCAGCTCTTCAGGCTGTGTATCGTCCCCGCTGACTGTCCGCCATGACGGAGCTCAAGGACACACACAGACTGCAAGATCCACTCCATGCCTCTTCAGACTTCATTTCCCATGTACAGGATGGGCGCCCAGCCCTGAGGGAGGCCCCTCAGGGTGCCAGCCTGATGGGGTGCATGTGCCATTAAACGGCTGCTCATCTCCAGAAGAGGGCATGTGTTCCTGTTTCAGAAGGTCCTCACACACATTCATGTCAGTCTCCCTGTGTGGACGGCCTGTGTGAGTCTGTGTGTGACAGGCTGTCCCTCCATGCTGTGTGACCAGAAACAGGGTGGAGCTGCAGAAGAAGCTGCAGCGTCAGGGTGAAGCTGTTTGATCCCCACACACATCCTCCACCCACACGCTAACCGCTACGTGCTAGCTGTCAGAGAGCCTTGTCGTGTTAACTCTCTGATCTGATTGGTTGTCCAGGAATTAGCCTCATCTGTTTTAACTTCACAATACCATCATCCACCCGCCTCCACCTACATGATCTGTGACTGTCATCCATCACTCATGCTGAACACAGTCCGGTCCTCTGAGGCTCTCTGGACTGCGCCGCCTGCTGTCGGGTTGTTTCAGAGCTCCTCTTCATCCTCATTATCCCCCAATAAAACAAATCAGACCCCAGGGGGCGCTGGTTCTGGCCTCCACCTCCCACCCCCCGCCTTTAATTTGTTTCTCAGACATATTTTCATATCTGACATGGTGCCGCTTCGCTCTGAAGGCTGAGCTGTGATCAAATTCCTCATTGAGATGCAGATGAAGGGCCGACCTGCTGCAGGCTCACATTTAAAGATGGCCGCTGGTGTTCTTTGATTTCAGCTCATCATCCGGAGCCGAGACTCACAGGACCTCCTCCTCCTCCTCCTCCTCTTCCTCCTTTTCACACACAGCTGTGCAGACACTTCGCCTCACACTGGCCTTATTGTGGCGGCTTTAAACCACTCTCACCAGTGCACAATGACGCAGAGTCGGTGACTGGCTTCGCAAGGTGTGTCGACAACAGGTGTCACACTGGATCAGACCTGCAGACGTGCAGTATGAACGCTCAGAGGTTTCCTGGTCCTCATTTCTGAGTGTTTTAATTAAAGGTTTCACCGAGTGTGGAACCAACGTGTGTGTGTGTGTGTGAGGTGATTGTGCACCATTGGAATAACTGGACAGTGAATTACTCTCAGTGTGGGACAATAGATTGTTCAGCGCAGCGTGTAATTATCACGAGCCAGACGAGAATCCAGCGTGCAGAGAACAGAGAGGGTTAGCGCTGAATTTGCATCGCTAATGTGCCGAGGCGACAGACTTACCACTGTGGAATACATGAGGGAAGAGTAGTGCGAGTGTGCAGAGAGTGCAGAGAGTGTGCAGAGAGAGTGCAGAGTGTGCAGAGAGTGTGCAGAGTGTGCGGTGTCAGCAGTGGTTCACTTTCTTCAGGAAAGCCCGTTTTTGTGTGTTTTTATCTGCGAGTCTTGCTCCAGCAGTCCGTCGGTTGGATGTTAAGCTCACGTTGGTGCTACAGGAGCAGAGAAAACAGAGAGCTGTGGTATTCCTGACTCCACCTCCCACAATGCACTGGGAGTGTGCAGCCAATCAGAGACCCTCAACTTCTCACATGTCAGAAGAAAACCTCAGTATATGTGACAAACATAAAGACAAAAACTTGTGTACTACTCTGTATTTAAGGACATGAAAGTTGTAAAATCGTGAACCCAGATTGTGTATTTGGAGATAAAGCGTGTGTTATTCAGACGTTGCAGCAGCAAACAGACGTTCTGCTTCTTCTGTCTGCAGCTTCGGCTCAGATAAAAAAGTTTGGATGCACCGTTAGGCTTTGATCAGCCAGGTGAGACACAGAGGAGAAGGCAGTGTGTCTTAAACAACACACACACACACACACACACCTTCTCACTGCACCAATCACTGTGGCAGGGAGTCGATGAGTCATCCCTGTAGCTTTTATACGGGCGCTGCATCAATCACCCTCTCCTGATGGGAGCAGATGGTGCGTGGCGGCTCGAGCAGTGTGGAGAAGGATGCTGCTGGTGTGTGTGTGTGTGTGTGTGTGCAGAATGCCAGCCATGGTGAACGGTTGGATGGAAACTGATGCAAACAGCAGCGGAGGCCACAGGAGAGCGTCCGCCCACAGACAGCAGCGCCTTCTGTTGATCCAACGGCAGAGAAGCAGCTGCAGCACAGGTGCAACAAAAACAGAAGAAGAAGAAGGAGGCGGAGCAGGAGGAGGAGGAAGAGGAGAAGGAGGAGGAGGAGGAGGAGGAAGAGGAGAAAGGACAGGAAGAGGCGGAGGAGGAGGAGGAGGAGGAGGAGGAGCAGGAGGCGCAGGAGGAGGGGGAGGAGGAGGACATTCTGACTGGAGGAATGTGTGAGCAGGTCGCCGTGGTGACCCAGATGTCAGGGCAGTCAGTGGGAGGGTGGTGATGAGCCTATTCACTGTGTGTGTGTCACATGACGTGCACTCTGAACGGCTGCACTTGAATCCAATTAGCGTCTCAGCAGACGTTCAGGCAGAGGATGGAGCTGGTGGTGGCCCCCGGCTGCCTCCACCCGCATGCCTCCACCCTCCTGCCTCCACCCGGCTGCCTCCACCCGCATGCCTCCACCCTCCTGCCTCCACCCGCATGCCTCCACCCTCCTGCCTCCACCCGGCTGCCTCCACCTGGCTGCCTCCACCCTCCTGCCTCCACCCGGCTGCCTCCACCCTCCTGCCTCCATCCTCCTGCCTCCACCCGGCTGCCTCCACCCTCCTGCCTCCACCCTCCTGCCTCTGGTCAGTGTGATGTCTGTGATGTCCTCAGATCTGACTCAAACATCCACATGAACATGACATCTCAGGAACAACCCGGAGCCGAGCGAACCGGCTGGTCTGACCGGCCAGAGCTGCACGTCCAGGTGAACACATGTAAAACCAGGACTGTTGCCAAGCAACACACTTACAAGCTCTCCCTTTAAATGGAAGAAACAAAATTAAGTTGTACAGTTTGGCATTAGTTAAGTCAGCATTAAACCAAGTGACAGCCTCAGAGTCTGTTTATAAAGACGGACAGACAGCAAACTGCAGTTCCTCCAGTGTCCACTTGAGGCCTGGCTCCACAGCCCTTCATGTTTGCGTTTAAACATAATTATTGGTAGAACTGCTTTGACTGATTCCAGCTCCACCCAGGCTCCGCCCCCTTTGTCCGTATTTGGGATAACTGGGAGTTTAGGTGGATTCCCTTGGTCCGAGCCTCCAACATGGCTCCTCAGAAACCTGTGACATCATCACCTGTGCTGTAGGTAGAGATGGACGAAGCCTCTGGTCAACAGAGGAGGTGCAGCTGCTGCAACTGTAGACGTGCTGGATGTGAAGGAGTCCTAATGAGGCCGGAGCTCCTCTGAAGATGCTGCCAATGGAACTTCATTGAGAAGAAGTGACACGCGCAGCGTCTCCTCGTCCTCTCTGTGACATGCAGACATGTTGCCTTTAGGAGCCTCCAGCTCTCAGCTCTTCACGTTTCCTCTGACGTGATGCAGGATGCCACGTTTGTCCATCCTTCAGGAGCCTCTGGCCTCATGTAGACGCCCAGAATATTCAGGAGTAAAACAGGAAGTGAGACACTGAAGGAGGAAGAGGAGGAAGAGGAGGAGAAGTCCTGAGCTCTGACACGTCGGTTTGTTTTGCCCTGCGGGTTCAGATTTCTCTGTAATGCGTTTATGAAATCAAAGTGATTATGTAATCATGCAGCCATAATGGATTCTCTTCATATGTTCCTCGGCAAACAGATGATATCAGTGATGCAGAGAAATATAGACCCACAGAGGAGGAAGAGGAGGAGGAGGAGGAGGAGGACGAAGGGGAGGAGGAGGAGGAAGAGGAGGAAGAAGGGGAGGAGGAGGAGGAAGAAGGGGAGGAGGAGGAGGAAGAGGAGGAAGAAGGGGAGGAGGAGGAGGAAGAGGAGGAAGAAGAGGAGGAGGAGGAAGAAGGGGTGGAAGAGGGGGAAGAGGAGGAGGAGGAAGAGGAAAAGGAGGAGGAGGAGGAGGAGGAAGAAGGGGAGAAGAAGGAGGAGGAGGAAGAGGAGGAGGAAGGGGAGGAGGAAGAAGGGGAGAAGTAGGAGGAGGAGGAAGAGGAGGAGGAAGGGGAGGAGGAAGAAGGGGAGAAGAAGGAGGAGGAGGAAGAGGAGGAGGAAGGGGAGGAGGAAGAAGGGGAGAAGTAGGAGGAGGAGGAGGAGGAGGAGGAGGAAGAGGAGGAGGAGGAGGAAGAGGAGGAAGAAGGGGAGGAGGAGGAGGAAGAAGAGGAGGAGGAGGAAGAAGGGGAGGAGGAGGAAAGGAGGAAGAGGAAGAAGGGGAGGAGCAGCAGGAGAAGGAAGAGGAGGAGGATGAGGAGGAAGAAGGGGAGAAGGAGGAGGAGGAGGAAGAGGAGGAGGAAGGGGAGGAGGAAGAAGGGGAGAAGTAGGAGGAGGAGGAGGAGGAGGAAGAGGAAAAGGAGGAGGATGAGGAGGAAGAAGGGGTGGAGGAGGAGGACCTGCTGACATCCATCCACACACACACCGTTTGTCCTGGTCTGCAGGGTCGTGGGTGGAGGTGTTTCTATGATCCATCACAGCGAGCCCCATGTGTCTTCATCCTTCAACGTCAAGAGTCTTGAGGTAAAACTCTGTGAGCAGACTGTGACAAATATCATTTATGTCACTTCTTTGATGAATATTGATCAGAATGTATCGATTTCCTGACTGAACAGCGGCTCAGCGGCCTCCAGAGCGTCCAGCCACTAATGCATCAGACTGTGTGTGTGTGTGTGTGTGTGAGACGGAGGGTTACATGTGTGCACATGCAGTGCTCACACAGGGAGCCCATTTCCAAATGTCAAGTGTTTGTGGAATAAATGTCAACCAGCGCAGGGACGGGAATCAAAGCGCTGCTCCGCGCCGGCTGCAGCAGATACCACGCCAATAAGAAACACGGAGGCAGGAACTTGATTGATCCGAGTCTGGGGACAAAGAAGACACAACAGAAATCCACATGAGGCCTGCACAGAGAGCCCCGGCCTCAGCGGAGGAGTCCGTGGTATTGACGGGCTGTCAGGCCGCCCGCTCATGATGACAGCTGATTCAGTGGGAGACCATTACCACACAGACTCCGTCCCAACATGTCCGACTTCAGACGACAGTGGGCTTCAGCAGCGTGGCGGCTTCTGATCAGTGTAGAGGAACAGCAGCTCTCCTCCAGAAACATCAGGCCCCCCCCCCCCCATGGCCTACTTTCAGAGCAGCAGCAGGACGGCAGCTCAACTCTGCCCTCTAAGGTGGGACTGTGTGTGTGCATCCTCACCACTCCTGCTCCTCTATTGTACAGTGTGATGAGAAACACACAAAGCAGAGACGACAGACCGACAAAAGAGACAAAGAGAAGACAACCGGAGACAAAAAGCTGAAAGACGAAGAAAGGGACAGAAGAGACGCAGCAGGCGGCTCAGACTGGCAGAGGAGAAGCTTGGATTATTCCTCACCTTCCTGCGACTCACCTGCAGCTGTTGTGTTTGTGAGACGTCGTCCTCACACTGTCACAGGTTCTCTCCCTCTCACTTCCTGTCTCACCTTCATCTGCTATTCTTAGCCCTGTGCTGTGTCCCACAGGTGCTGCGACACCTTTCACATCTGACAGAAACAACGTGACAGCCGGAGCTCAGAGTGTGGTGCACGCACACAGAGACACACACGCACACACACACACACACGCTCTCTCTCTCACACACACACACACACACACACACACACATGCACATACACACACACAGACAGACACACACAGACAGACACACATTCACACAGACACACGCACACAGACACACACACACACGCTCTCTCTTTCACACACACACACACACGCACACACACACGCACACAGACAGACACGCACACAGACACACACACACACACACAGACAGACACACACGCACACACAATGATTTACAGAGTCAGAGAACGACCTCGTTTTAATGCAGACAAAATGTCCGCCGACTCGTCACTGAGCTTTTAGCCTCCAGAGCACCAGAGGATATTTCTTTTGGGACAACCAGAGTGTGCAGCGCCCCCCTGTGGTTGTATCTATGTAGTGCCTGTAAAAGGTGTTGTTTGGGCCGTGATGGCAGAGAGAGAGAGAAATGTTCCCTGTAAGAGAACACAAAGCTAGCTATCAGAGCCTGCAGTTCCTCCAGTGGCCACTAGAGGCTCCAAACACCCTCCATGTTTACAGCCTGGCTGAAAAACCGCTCAGGGAGGAATGTTTATGTAACTCATGTTTTATTTGTTTTTTCAGTTTGAGCGACAGACTTCCTGAACTCCTCTGCTCCGCCTCTTCTGCCCATATTTGGAGTCCATGGATGCTGTTAAGATGATATCAGCCGGGGGCTCCCACATGTCCCCTGAGTGGGCGTGGCAGGTGAGAAGCCCATGTGACTCTTCTGGGCTCGCTGTCGAACAGCCGTCATGGTTGATCTGATGTTTGTCGGACAGCGCAGGATGTTTCACAGGAGGTTAAACTCCAGCCGCCGCTGCTTTCATGAGCCACCGCAGGCGGCTGCTTCCCACCCACACACACCTTTGAAGTGCAAACGGAGCTTTGGGCACGTCTCACCTCCACCTCTGAGCACTGCACAGAGCTGTGTGTGTCTGTGTGTGTGTGTTTAAACAGGCTGAGCTGTGTGATGGATCTTTCATCTGGATTTACTGTAGTTTTAAAACATTCTGTATCAGAATCAGAATCATGTTTATTGCCATGTAAGTGAAGGGGGTTCACATTACTAGGAATTTGCCTTAGTGATTGGTGCATACAAAGAACATATAATAATTAACATGCAATAAGATAAAAACTAAGATAAAATTAAGTAAATAAACTAAAGTAAGGCTAAATTTACATGACAGACATGGCGTAACAGACATACAATGAACAGAACATAAAATACTGTGCAGATGAAATGGTAAACATAGACCCTTATATGATCGAATGGAACAGTGTAATAATGTAATAATGTAACAGGTACCACATGGATCGGTGAGGTGGTACTCGTGTGCAAGTAGTGCAAGATGGAGTAAACAGTGCAAATAGTCGTCATTGTGCAGTGACTATACTAAAGTGACCTTCTGAAGACAGTAGAGCAGCAGAGCAGTGCATTAATCTATCCAGTGATCCAGTGATCACCGAGCAGACGTTGATGCTGCTGAGTCATGGGACGACCCTCCGTTCAGGCTCAGCCATGTGTTCTTCGGGCAGCTGCTTCAGATTTCTCTAGTCCGCCTGGCTCGCTTTTCTCAATCAAACAGCACAAATCCGGGTAAAGCCAGGTGGATCTCGCCAGATTCATCTGGTGAAGGTCTGAAAGCAGATCCGGCTAGTGCTTGGGGTTGTGACATTATACGTCCAGAGTTTATTTTCAACATGGCTGCAAAGACTACAATCTGGACCACCGAGGAACCACGTGCACCCTGTCCTATGGCACGATGTGATGCTCAGCAGACCTCTGGATGGACTGTGTGTGTGCAGTAGGTCTGTTGTCCACCTGTTGTGACGACACCTGTGAACACTAGCACATGACCTCAGTCTGCGAGCGTCGCTGACAGACGTGTCCGGGCTGATCTCAGGAGTTCTTTTGGAAAGAAAGGAGCTGATCTGAGCCGAAGGCCGTTCAGACACAGACTGACCTCAGCAGCTCACACTGCTCACCAGCAGCAGACTTGTTGCACCAAAACCTCCCAGAGCAGCCGGACAATCAGCCGCCATCCTCCAGGTAATGAGAAGACGGTGACTGTTTTAACGTCTCATTGACCTCGCCGCTTTGCTGATTACACTTGTCAATATTGTGCCGAGGATCAGTGCACGGTGGAATGAAGCAAAATGAGAGCTGAGCGAAGGCAGCGGGGCCACGGAGAACGGGCCGGTGCTGATGATCTGCTCGGCCCTGCAGCGTCCGCTCCGATGATGCTCGATACATCACAACAAATATAACCACAGAACCAGAACGATTCCACGCGATCAGACACCAGAACAATGAATCCTGTCTTTATTTGAAATAAGAGTCAGGTATGTTCACACATTAACAGGGACTGCACAGATGAGTGGAGGTAGAAGTGGTTTGAAAGCAGCCGATAGAGGCGGGAGCAGTGAGCCAAACATTAAGACATTTAAAATATGAAGTGACTCCAATGAAAAGCTGGACAGGAACATGAAAGTTCTTCTCTTAGTCATTCTTAGACAGATTTAGCCGTGAGGTGGGACAGCAGGCCGAGCCTTTAGCCAGCAGGCAGCTCTCCTCTGGGTTCAGGATAGACGGGGTCTTAGTGGTTTCTGTGAAGGCTTTCATCATGTTGTGCTGTGAACATGCTGACTGAATACCTGCAGCAGCAGAGTAAAGAGCAGGTTTCATCGTCATACCTCATTAGTCTGAGTGCTGCTCGGCTGTTCTTCACACTCTTTCTTCTTCTACTAATTTGTCGTACGTTTCTTGGCGCAGCGTATCTTCAGCATACATTGACCGATTTCAGCCATTCAACCATCAACATGTTCATCTCAGAGGACATTCTGGGTCAACTTCACTTTTTTTTCAAAAAATTATAGTTTTTCCAATATTAAGCAATTTATGCGCCATTTTTAACATGGGAGTCTATGGAGGAGCCTTCAAAACCACCTTCAACTTTGACATGTAGCTAGTTCAGACATCATTCTGTTAAAACTTTTTGTTCAAATATGTTTCGTTTTCAAAATATTAATAGAACTTTAACATGGGAGTCTATGAGAGAGCCCTTCAACGAGGGTCATCTGCCGAATGTATCTCCTCCTACAAATGTCAAGCTACAGACTCCAGTTTAGTCTTAGAAATCTCATTAGATGCTGCTCTATCAAACTTGTATCCAGAATTTTCTAATTCCGGATCGTTTCCACACACCAGGCTCTCAAAGTTGGAGTGGTTTTTGAGGTCTCCTCGGTTGTTACCATGGTGACAGGCTGACACACAGAGGCATACAAAGCTCTGAATTGCTCTGATTCTCCATCAGTTCAGATCAATCCTTCACATCAGCGTTTGCATTTACTTCAGGAAATGCTTTTTTCTAGTTTTATTTATTGTAGCAGCCAAAGCCAGCCTGACGGCGCGGGGACGCAGCTCTTTGGCACCAGGTGGAACCACCCTGGCTCAGAGCGGCTCTGTGGACACAGGAGGGAAACACAGGAGGAAATAAGGGGCAACAGTGGCGCAGTGGGATAGCAGGTGGCGCGCCTTGCTAGTCATTGTATGACACTGCTTGTGCAGCAGCCGTAACGAATTAATACAGTATCTAAAATAAAAAAAATAAAAAAAAAAAAAACCAGTCCTTTCAAAATAAAACAGGAAACCTATGAAACCATTCCACATCAGGCATGGTTCAAATGCAACAAACTGCTGCAGACATGTTTTCATGGGTTAAATCAACAATAACACACTGTTCCGTTCACCTCCATGTTCCTAAAGACGTCCTGCTGCTGTGGGTCACACCTTCAGTCACAGACACACACCATGTGGTGCTGCCATGATCAGAATCAAACCATCAATTCTGTCCCAGCAGACATTGAACACACCACATCAGTTCAACCTGCTTCAATGATACACAGCCTGTGTGCTCTGAGCTGGTCCGTCACTGTGCAGCTGTGACATGTGGACGCCGCTGCATTAGAGTAATTACAGTGATTTTTTTTAGTTTCAGCGCCGCTGGCTGCTGTCACTCATCTGCCTTTAACAGGCGCCATCTGTGGGGCCAAAGCCTTTAATCACCTCTAAGTCCATGGTCAGCCCAGCAAAGGTCCTTAAGAGCTTAAAAAGCACAACCGGCACACTTTCACACAAGGGGGGGGGGGGGGGGGGTCAGCGCCTGTCTTTTCGGCTTCATTGTTTACTTTAATGACAACACGGTGTCCATCATTAGTGACGGGACAGGCTCATTTATTGTCCTAATTACACTGTGTGTGTGTAAAGTCCTGCAGCTCTAATGACATTAAACACATCATGTGTGGACAGATGAGCATCATACACATGAAGACACGTCTGTGGCTCTCTTGTGTCTCATTGACCCATCCATCATATGAACCCGCTTCATCCTGCAGTGCAGGGTCACGGCGGGCTGCAGCCTATCCCAGCCACCTACAGGTGAGGGGCGGGGTCCACCCTGGACAGGTCACCAGTCCATCACAGCACAACACACACACAGACAAACACCCACTCACACCTACAGGCAATGTAGAGTCCACAGTTAGCCTAACAAACAGACAATGCTGCTATTACACAATAAAGCTGCCTGCTGTGTAAACACAAACATCCAGGCCTCACCTGTGTGTCTACATGTAGCTGCTAGCTGTGCTGATATCAAAGGTTAGCATGCAGGCTAACTTATTTAGTGATGCTATGTGTGATGCTATCTAATATAGAATAGAATAGAATAGACTTTATTAATCCCTTTGGGAAGGTCCCTCAGGGAAATTTGGGTACCAGCAGCAATACAACACCGACAGTCAGAGCAAGAGTTAAATAGAATGAAATAGAATAAAATAGAATATAGTACAGTAAAAAATAAAAATAAAATATCTAAAAATATCTACATTTAGCAAACTTACAGAACTCAATAATAATAATAATAATAATAATAATAATTTGTATTATTATTATTTCCACTTAGCTGTGTGTAAAATATGAATAATCATAAATAATCAGGTGTGCCCTCAGTGTCCCACAATGCATCTTGAAAAGTACAACGCTGGTGTGGCAGTAACTCTAAAAGTTATTGATGTTTAATGTATCCATCAATAACTAATCATTTAACCCTGTCAGCTCCAGATTAGCTGCTGGTAAATGATGACGTGATGAAGTGGGAGGGGTGGGGGGGTGTAGTCCTCCACCAACCCCCACCTCCCACCAGTGTATGAATCCGGACTGCACATGCGCAGGAAGCGCGATAAGTGCACATTTTAAAGTCATGTGTTAAACACACACACACACACACACACGCACACACACACACGCACGGTAACGGCGCGCTGTTCGATGAGCGCGCGGCTGTAATTAGCCGTTCCCCGCCGCTGCGTGCACGAGACATACGGTGCGCCGCAGACTGGAGTTTATTTATTTAATTATTTATTTATTTTGGAGCCGCAGCGCGCTCACTTCCGCGTTGTGTGTGTGTGTGTGTGTGTGTGTCACCGTAAAGCAGGAAGCAGTGTAGTAACGTGTAGGAGCGGATCAGAGCTGCTGCTGTTTACCTACAGGTATGTACTGTCCGCCGGGTTTGGACCTTAGCCGTTAGCTTGTCTCTGCTAACACGGCTGTCAGTGTGTGTGTGTCAGTGTGTGTGTGTGTGTGTTGGTCCGTGTCTCACTGCTGACACTCACACCGGATGCTTGACGTGTCGCGTGAAGCCTCAAACAGGTGATTTCATGTTTCAGGGTCGATGTCAGGTGAAGCGCAGCGGCTACATGGAGGCTAACTGACCGAGGACGGGATCCATCGGAGCTCAGACACACACACACACACACACGGGGACTGCGGTACAGCAGCGGCACGATGCCCCCCGGTAAGTGTGTGAGAGAGTGTGTGTGAGTGTGTGTTAACATCCTGGATTGTGTAAGTGTTGAGTCCATGTCGGCTAATTATAACAACAACAGGAGGATTGAAGAGTTAAAAAAAGTGCAGTGGTGCGTTCAGGGTCACTGCAGGTGTGTGTGGAATCTGATACTTTAATCTATTGATCATTGTGTTGTACTTGGTGTTCAATGATAGCACACAATAGATTTCTTTAAAATGTTTAACCCCCAAATATTGCATTAATACAACATTATGATATAGTAACATATTGATTCCCAGATCGATTGATCGATTGATTGATTGATTGTCTGTATTCCACTCCTGTTGCTATGGTTGTCACGGCTCCTGTGCTGCTGTCTTACGTTCTATTAAGTTCTATTGAGTGCTGGACAAAGTTTCCATTTCCCCCATTCACAGTGAATGCACCACACTGTCACAAGTTAGCATGAGTCACAGCTAACACCCAAACTACTGACTGACTCCACAAGCTTAGCAGGAGATGCTACATGGAGACGCCTCCTGTTTCTCCCACCTGACCTGAATGCATCACAGCATCACTGAGGCTCGGCCAGCACACGGAACAACAAACATCACATGCAGACCCCCTGATGTAAACCAGCATCGTGTGTAGTTTAGGGGCAGCGCTGGCTGTCAGGACTTTCTGCCTTGCTGTGTTTTTATGTTTCTTCTTGATAGGGCAGTAGCACTGTGTTTACTTTAATTGGAGCTAACACAGCTAGCAGGCTAACAGCAGCCAGTTGAATGGATCATACACACAGCTGTTTCTGCTGCTTCCTGCAACATCTACGTAGAGAAATGGAACTTTTCTTTCTTTTTTTAAAATGCAGCTCAGTCTGACTCTTCGCCCCCTGGTGGTTGACTGCAGGATAGGTTGTGTTAGTGGACGGGACGGGGACGCTCCTCACAGAGATGGTTTATGGTTTGTTGGCTAATAATAAACCTCAGGATGAGAATTTATCTCGCTTCAGTCACACTGATCAGTATCCAGATGCTCTTTTCTCCATAAGTTTGTAATGAATTGTCGTTAATGCAGCAGACAGGCTACAGGCTGGATGTAGAGGTTGAGTGTTTGGGTGGAAAAGATGACGTCACAGATGGGAGCGCCTGCAATGAGCTGACGTGCAGCTACCTGTTGAGTTTCTGTTAGTGTGACTCACAACAAATCTCGTCCCTGTTCGGACCGACCTGGCTGAGCAGACTTGAGGTTTCTCGTGTGTTTGTGACTCTTTGAACTGACTGTAATCAGTGTGGGTGGAGCAGCGTGTTTTATCGACCAATTAGCAGCCAGACAGAAGCATGAATGAGGTGTGAATGTGTCCCAACAGCCAATCACAGCTGCCCTCTGTTTGGTTCTTCACATGGACAGTTCAGCATGCGGTGGTTACTTTGTGCTAAGATTAGCTGTGAACGCCGGTCTGCGGTGTTACACTCCAGCTCCGGCCCATCAGGGATCGATGGAGGAGGCGTCACATCGCTGCTAATGTAATCAGCACTTTACCACTGGGAGTAATTACAGAGCAGACAGCAGGCCTGCAGGGATGCAGAGTCCTTGAAGCTGCAGATGCTGTCTGCAGCAAGTAAACTCCAGCATCCAGACACATCAGCAGCCTGAAACTCCTCCCCCTCCTCCACCTCCTCCTCCTCGCACCCACCCATAATAAGTCTGTCTGCAGGGGGACTCTTGTTTCTCGTCCTACTTGTCTCAGCCGCCAAGTAGGTTTTTAGGAGAGAACTGTTTTCCAGTAAACAGCAGCTGGTTACCTGCCAGAGCTGCTGGAGGACACGAGAGGCGAGGGCGCACAGAGTCCAACTTTCCCGAAATAGAAGCCGACAGCACACACACACACTCACACACACACTCTTTGTGGAGCCTCCTGTTGTTCCTTTATTCATGCAGGGTTCCACCAGGTGCAGGTTGAAGTCAGGACAGACGCTGACAAGGACACGTTATATTTTAGAGGTTAAACCATCACAGTGCAGACTGTGGTATGAACAGGACCTGCAGTGCAGCAGCCACAGAGACAGAGGCTGCCTTCACATGACAAGACACATTTATTTTACACAGAACTACAAATGTTTTCCTCAGACCTGCGTCTGCTGTCCTCTGAAACACGTGCACAGCTGGGCTGCATTTACCAGCAGCTGCTGAGCGAAGTCACATGGACACAGCTCTGAAACATGTCCAATTTAGGAGCAAGACATTGGTGCATAGATGTCCCAAAGTCTGAGTCGCTTCATGGTCTGCATCGATATAGCGCGTTTCTACACACCTGAGCCACAGCTCTGTGCACATGACCCTGCGTGATGTACAGCCTAATCCTCTGACCCCGCCCACTTCAGAGATGTTTCACACCATTAGCTTAGCGGTCAGTGTGCTAATCTGCAGGAAGTGGAGACTGTGTTTTCTCTGTGCTGTGCCCTGACATAAATGTGGAGGTAAAACCTGCCGGTGTTGTGTTGAGACACTGATTCACCTGCAGCCATTTGGCTGCTATTAATAATCCACACTGATGCTGTGTGTGTGTGCTGCTCCATTTCAGAGCCTTCACTCCTGGGTCTGTTGTGGTCTGGAGGCTCTCATTATCCTCAAAGTGTTAACCACCTCAATTAAGTCATTATGTAGGACAAACCCGCGGTCGCTGCTGTCACTCAGGCTCTCTGCTGCTGCTCTACACCGCCTGAGCCGCCTGATCCGCTCACAGAGATCAGCAGAGATACACGGAGCCATGCATGCTGCTGGGAAATGTTTGTATTCTGTTATTCTGTTACTGTGCAGAGGCCTTCGTGCTGCTCACAGAGAACTTCATGCTGCAGGTTCATGTTACAGTCAGAGCTGCTTCTGTCAAAGTGATGATTCCCTGAAAGACTCTATAGATTTTCCATGTGAGACGTGTTGTGTCAGTGTTGTCAGTGTTATGTCAGAACCAGCCCTCATCCTCCTCTGCAGGTCTGCAGACTGTTGGAAAACAATCAGCAGTGTGTGAACTAGGGCTGAACGATTTTAAGAATAAATTGAATTGCGATTTTTTTCCTGGCAAATATTGCGATTTCGATTTCATCCACGATTTTTTTCAAATCATGTCAAACATGTTTCTGTGTAAATGACTTCAGGTAGCTACTCTGTCACTTCTCAAAAACTATCAGTAGATCTAAAAGTAAACTCTGATAACGTGCACTCAGTATTAGTTTTAATAAACATGAAAATTTAAATAACAATTACAGAACAAAATAAAGTTTTATTTCAAATAGGTTAAAAGAAGACTAATGTAGTTCTGTAAAGTTTTATTCAACAGTCATTAAACAGACTGAAGTGTGCCTCCTAAGGTTAAACAGTAAATACAGTGTTGAGACTTAAGTAACTCTTAAAGTTCAATGTGATTTAGAACAAATGATCAAACTTTCATGGGAATCATATCTAAGGACAAACGGAGCTGCTGCTGTCACCTCTGTCCACCGTTTACTAGAGTCCTCATGGAGCCTCTTCATCAAATGCCTGCGTTATTGTTTGGTGACGTCATCAGCTGCTGCCTCTGTCTGCATCTGATGTACACACACACACACACGACACACACACACACACACACACACACACACGCGACACACACACACACACACACACACACGCGACACACGCACACACACACACACACACACACACGCAACACACACACACACGCAACAGCGACACACACACAGACTCACGTGACACAGACACACACACACACACATGCGACACACACACACACAGACTCACGCGACACAGACACACACACACACGCGACACACACACACACACACACGCGCGACAGCGACACACACATGCGACACACGCACACACACACACACACACACACACAGGTGTAGAAGAGCTGCTGACGGCACAACAGCAGCGAACCTGAATATAAGGAGCTGGTAATGTTCAGAGAGGTGGGCGCGTACGTGCTCGTAGCATTTACACGCGGCCCTTCCACTGCGACACACGCCGCGCACACACACACAGGCTTAGAAGACGTGCTGCTGCTGCCGGCAGAAACAGCACCGAACATAAAGGTGGAGTTCGTTTTAGGGACCAGTTCCTCTGTTTTCTTTTCGTTTTCGTAGCATTTGACAAAACAAAACCTGATTCAGTTAGGAGCAGTGCAAAAAATCGCGGCTTTGACGATCTCAAAATCGCGTCATCTGAGATCGCGATTTTCGGTCTAAAACGATAGATCGTTCAGCCCTAGTGTGAACCAAGCGTTGTTGTTATCAGTGCATTGACTGAGCTGTTAATGGAGCGGCCAGACAACATGTGACATGACATGATTCAGTCGTCTGGACAGCGGTCCGTCATGGCTTCCTGGATGAGTTTTCTGTTTTTATACAGAATCATTAGTGTTAGTTTTGATTGATTCTTCTGCAGGATCAGTTATTAATTTATGTAAATGAAGGGTTTTATTTGCCTGACAGGTGACAGATGGGCGGTCACATCAAACTGTCTTGGAAGTTGTCCATCACAGGCTTATTTCAGCCAATCAGAGGGCTTCTCTCTGTCATCAGCACCCGGTGTTTCCAGGCACCGGTCTGATGGATAACTTTCTTTGATGACATTCACAGTGAGAGAGCTGCTGCACGCTGACGGGTTTAGAGTCGCTCCCTTTACGGAGGTTTTCCACTGAGCCGTGAGAGGGAGGAGGCGGAGTTCTGTCAGCCCTCAAGGGCCCCTCTAAGAGCCAAGGGGTCCGTACAGTTGCCCTCTTATTTAAAAAATATTTAAACATAAGACGACTGTTGTTAGAATTAAGGAGGATTAGACACAAGTGTTTTTGTTTATTTATAATTCATCAGATACATGTGGGAAAACAAACAGCCAGCAGACCCATCAATCAACACAATCGATCAATAAATTAGGGAAGAGGAGAACACGTCCACAATTCAGAGTCTGGCAGGACGCATTACAACAGTCTGTATGAATCAGAAGGCTCAGCTCCTGTTTGTGGAGGGGGGGGGCGGAGTCTGTGTTGTTCAGATCTTCAAAGTCATGTCTGCTGAGAACTCCGTCACCCAGCATGCATCTGTGTCCCAGGTGGAGCGGCAGCGTTTAGGATGCAGGAGCAATCAAAGTCGGAGGGACCCGGCGGGCCCCGCGGGTTTGAAGCTCCGCCGGCTCCTGTGCTCTGGGCTCTTAGGACGGGGCCTCCCTCAGTAGTTGGCTGTGATTTGAACGCGCAGTGGAAGACGGTTTGTTCTGCAAAGGAGGATTTTGGCCTAAATATAACTTCAAAGGAGCTGCGCCTCCCTCTGTTTCCTCCACCGGGCGCGTCTTTGCAGACGGGGGAAGCTTTTATCTGCGCCCGCTCGCTGCTTTCAGCACCTTCAGGAGGATTTCACGCTCCTCTTTGGCCGGATGTTTGCTGGCGCCTCTGTCAGACAGGTGTCAGGACAGAGATGTTGTAGCGGAACACCTGCATGTGAGGCAGTGCCTCCGTCAACGCCTGAATGAAGATTAACGCCAGAGTATTTGTATGCAAATGACGGAGTCACACGTGGAGGACTTTGATGTTGGGGAATTAATTTGTGTTTTCAGTGCTTCCTGTAGTTCAGACAGCATCCAGAGAAAAAACAACACGAGCCGGATTAAACACGCAGAACGAACGCACACAAGTTCAAACATTTCACGGCTGTCACACCTTCAGCCCGACCTTCACCCTCTGGTCTGATGCTTCATCAAAGAGCAGCTTCAGTCTGCAGCATTGATCCGGTGTCAGAGGACTGAGACCAGCAGCACAACCGTTAGCCCAGGACTTCATGTGTCCTCAAAGCAGCTGAACTCAAGTCAAATGAGCTCCATGGTCCGTGTTGTGCGGCGTGTAGACGGTTGAAGTCACTCTGAGCAGCAGCCCTCAGATCACTGCAGGGCCTTCAGGGTTAAACATCAGAAAACACATTCTCACCCAGATGTGTCTTCCAGCTGCTGCTGTGTAATCCCACACTCGATGTTCACCTTTGATATCCTGGTGTCAGTTTCCCTGTCAGTCTTCCTCTCTCTCTGCCCTCCTCCTCTTCCTCCTCTTCCTCTCTCTCTCTCAGCCCTCCTCCTCCTCCTCTTCCTCTCTCTCTGCCCTCCTCCTCCTCTTCCTCCTCTTCCTCTCTCTCAGCCCTCCTCCTCTTCCTCCTCCTCTTCCTCTTCCTCTCTCTCTCTGCCCTCCTCCTCCTCTTCCTCTCTCTCAGCCCTCCTCCTCCTCCTCCTCTTCCTCTCTCTGCCCTCCTCCTCTTCCTCTCTCTCAGCCCTCCTCCTCCTCCTCCTCTTCCTCTCTCTCTGCCCTCCTCCTCCTCCTCCTCTTCCTCTCTCTCAGCCCTCCTCCTCCTCCTCCTCTTCCTCTCTCTCTGCCCTCCTCCTCCTCTTCCTCTCTCTCAGCCCTCCTCCTCCTCCTCCTCTCTCTCTGCCCTCCTCCTCCTCCTCCTCCTCCTCCTCCTCCTCCTCCTCCTCTTCCTCTCTCTCTGCCCTCTTCCTCCCCCTCCTCCTCCTCTTCCTCTCTCTCAGCCCTCCTCCTCCTCCTCCTCTTCCTCTCTCTCAGCCCTCCTCCTCCTCCTCCTCTTCCTCTCTCTCTGCCCTCCTCCTCCTCCTCCTCTTCCTCTCTCTCAGCCCTCCTCCTCCTCCTCCTCTTCCTCTCTCTCTGCCCTCCTCCTCCTCCTCCTCTTCCTCTCTCTCAGCCCTCCTCCTCCTCCTCCTCTCTCTCTGCCCTCCTCCTCCTCCTCCTCCTCCTCCTCTTCCTCTTCCTCTCTCTCTGCCCTCCCTCCTCCTCCTCCTCCTCTTCCTCTCTCTGCCCTCCTCCTCCTCCTCTTCCTCTCTCTCAGCCCTCCTCCTCCTCCTCCTCCTCTTCCTCTCTCTCTGCCCTCCTCCTCCTCTTCCTCTCTCTCAGCCCTCCTCCTCCTCCTCCTCCTCCTCTCTCTCAGCCCTCCTCCTCTTCCTCCTCCTCCTCCTCCTCTTCCTCTCTCTCAGCCCTCCTCCTCTTCCTCCTCCTCCTCCTCCTCTTCCTCTCTCTCAGCCCTCCTCCTCTTCCTCCTCCTCCTCCTCCTCTTCCTCTCTCTCAGCCCTCCTCCTCTTCCTCCTCCTCCTCCTCCTCTTCCTCTCTCTCAGCCCTCCTCCTCTTCCTCCTCCTCCTCCTCCTCCTCCTCTTCCTCTCTCTCAGCCCTCCTCCTCTTCCTCCTCTTCCTCCTCCTCCTCCTCCTCTTCCTCTCTCTCAGCCCTCTCTCTGTGTTTTCAGAGCACATGTAGCAGTCCAGGCGCTCGCTGTGTGATCCCTCTGCCTCGACAGTCTGTCCTTTTTTGGATGTGAGGTGCTGCTTGTGAAAGAATGTCTTCACACAGTGACCTGAGAGATGGAGGAGGGACGATCTGAGCTACACTGTTGTTTTTCTCTAATTTAAGAGATAAAACTCAACATCAACAACAACCGAGGCTCTTGTGCTGGGATATGAACATGACAATGTTTAAATATTTGGAGTGATTCATTTGAAAGTATAGTTTCAGTTTTGTTTTTCAAACCATGTGAATGAATAATGTAGAATCGAATGTGTGCTAGGTTCACATGTTTTCATGTGCATAATGTAAAGGATGGCGTTTTGACTTCTGGACACACGTGGTATTACAGCGATTGTTTAACGACAGCCTGCAGATCAGCCAAAGACCCGCTTTATTCTTGTCATGTGACTGCTGGCGAGTCCATCATGGCTTCCCATGGCTTCACTACTGAAGAGTGCATATTTTATTTAACTCTTTATTTTCAGACAGAACCATACTGCATTTGTGATGCATTCAAGGACCATCGGACAGTTCTGAGAGAGATGACTGTTGGTTAAAAAGTGTGCGTGCAGAGTCCTGGATCTGTTGTGTGTTTGTCATTGAGCTCCAGTCTTCCCAGCATGCTGCTGCCGTCATGTGCAGATGTTACAGGTGTTCCTGTTGACATGAGGTTTCCATCAGAGGCTAAAGTGGGACTACAGGTTGTTCTTCAGCTGCACTAACAGAATAAGGTCTGCTGTCGGCCTGCTTCTTCAGTCCTTACTTCCTCCTTTCACATGGGTCATGTTGTGGTTTCAGATAAAAGAAGTCCAGCAGTCAGTTTCACTTCTTACTGAGCACGTCGGGGATGTGTGTTTGTCCAACTCGTCTTCAGCTCAGACTGACTCTAAAATTAGTTTTTGACTAGTGTGAGGCATGATGGTGTCTGCTGCAGCCATCTGTGACTGTACACACACACACACACACACACACACAGAGACAGAGAGACACACAGACAGAGAGAGAGAGGGACACACAGACAGACACACACACACACAGAGGCACACAGAGAGCGATAGAGAGAGAGAGACACACACACACACACACACAGAGAGAGAGAGACAGACAGAGACAGACAGACACACAGACAGAGGATAGTGGTCATGTGACCGTGCAGTTGGTTTATAGCTTAGCATTAGCTTTTAGCTTCTGGTGATATTTAGTCTTTACTGGTGTTCATTAGTGGTGATACACCTGGAGGCTTGTTATCAGACGCTAACTTCCAGATTATTCTACAGTCATACCTCATCCTGCTGCACTCAGAATGTCCTCACACTAACTAAACTTAGTCCTCACATAGATGGAAGTACAAAACCACTCTGTTACACAACCACAGAGGCCCACACACTCTCACACACACAGATTTAAATATACACACACTCACACAAATGTAAATAGACACACACACACACACACACACACACACACACTTCTAAATGCTAAATTCCTTCAGCAGCAGTCGCTCTGTGAATCTGCATAATCACGCTCCAATCAGGATGATTAAAACACCTTCAATACAACACACAGACCCACAAAACACACTGATGTGTGTGTGTGTGTGTGTGTGTGGGGGGGGGGGGGGTGGTTCTGACAGGGTTTCTGAGTGTTTGGACTCTGCAGCGCTGCAGTTTCACCTGCAGCGTCCTGCTGCTGCTGCCGGCGAGGGGAAACACAAGCACTGCAAGGTCAGCGATGAGTGTCAGTGTGAGGAGGGGGGGGAGAGAGGGGGAGGGAGGGAGGGAGAGAGAGAGAGAGAGAGAGAGCAAGGGTGGAAAAGCATAGAAAGAGAGAGTCGGAGGAGTCGAGGTCCACCTGGCAGGCCGTCCGCCTCCGCCGCCTCCAATAAGATGGATTCAGAGAACAACGAGTCGGGTAGGGGCTGTTTTTAATTTGTGACTCCTCTTGTGTGTGTGTGTGTGTGTGTGTGTGTGTGTGTGTGTGTGTGTGTGTGTGTGTGTGTGTGTGTGTGTGTGTGTGTGTGTGTGTGTGTGTGTGTGTGTGTGTGTGTGTGTGTGTGTGAGTGTGAGTGTGTGTGTGTGTGTGTGTGTGTGTGTGTGTGTGTGTGTGTGTGTGTGACAGTGACAGTGACAGTGACAGAGTAAAGGAGACTAACAGAGTCCAGGTCTGTGTCTCAGTGAACAATCCTGCACGATGGCGGCCATTGATCTGGGCTCCGTGCGAACCCCCACCCCTTTCCCCCCGCCGGCTGTCCAATGAGCGGCTCTGGCTCTGCTTGACTGACACACCTCAAGGCCAATCGATGAGGCGCACAGACTTCATCTCGCCTTAACGAGCGAGGGATGAGCCACAACAGGATGCTGGTGATTGATGATTGTTATTGAAGCTCGTGCTGTCCCTGCAGCGACACACACACACACACACACACACACACACACACACACACACACAGGAAAGGAAATGATGGACACAATGGTAAAGTGAGCGCTCAGGCTGGACGTCAGAGGGAGCTTTGAAAAGTGCCCAAAATAAGATGCAGTGTTTGATTCTGTTTAAAGATCAGTAACATTCAGAAGTGTTTGTAGAGGCCAGTGTGTTCTGTTGTTTGGGTTTTATTGGGTTAATACTTCCAGTGTCGTTCATGCTAACTGCTGTTGTGTGTTGCAGTTTACGTCCTGTTGGATACCTGTGTGTGTGTGTGTGTGCTCATCCATGGAGCAACAGTAACACCAGAGCAGCTCAGGTGTTGACCTGCAGCGCCCGTGCGGCCTCGGCTCTCTGCTTATTTTGAGCATTATGTTCAGTACATATCATCATGTACATGCCGCCCGTGTTCCAGGTGTATCTGAGCATGAAGGACTGTGCGTGGATGTCCTTCAGCCTCAGGCGGGCAGATGTTTGATTGGCGGCATCGCTGAAGCACCAGAGGTCGTCGGTCGCCTTTCATGCTCAATTAAGTCCCTCCCATACAGCCTGCTAACTCGCTGCGAGGCACACACACACACACACACACACATGTTTGTTCTTCTGTCTCTGTGAGGAACCCTCATTGACATGCATGTGGAGTAACTAGAAGTTCTAACCTTGGCTCTGAAATGAGGACGTAAACATCCAGGAGCGTTTCTTGTTTCCTGCTGTAAGAACACGAGTTTATTAGAATTAGATTGTAGACGCCTTCAACATGATAAGCAGATGGTTTGATCCTCTGTGAGGTTTTCACAGTGAACAGAATGACTGGAAGCTGATTGGTTGAACCATCTGTCAGTCACTGTCACAAGCTCCCATCTAATCAATTCAATTCAATTCAGTTTTATTTATATAGCGCATATTACAATCAGACATTGTCTCAAAGCGCTTCACAGGAACCCCCCTAAGAGCACTGTGGCAAGGAAAAACTCCCTTTAAGAGGAAGAAACCTTGAGCAGGACCCGTCAACTTAAGGGGGAACCAGTCCTGCTGCTAGTCAGAGAGGATGAGGGAGAGAGAGAGAGAGAGAGAGAGGAGCAAACATGATACAAACATGATACAGTACAGAGCAAACATGACAGCAAGATGAAACAGTGATTATATTGTAATAGATATCTATATATATCGTCGGTCCATAAGTAGGAATAGTAATTTGATAGTAAAGATGAGCAGCAGGGGCTGATGAAGTCGATGAGCACAGGAGAGACTGCAGGTCAGTATGCAGGTCTTGAGACCTGCAAAGAGAGAGAGCGAGAGCGAGGCACAGAACTACAAGGAAGACAGTAAACACAGATTATGAGACGATATTACCCAGTATGATCCAGACTAAGGAGAGTGGAGGAGAGGTCAGAGGGTGTTCAGAGGATCGTGTTTGTGCCCCCCGACAACGTAGAGCAAGAGAGACTTCACGGGCCGGACTGCAGGTCATCATCCAGGTCTTGAGACCAGTGTGAGCCAGACTAAGGAGAGAAAAGGAGAGGTTAGAGGGTGAGAGGGAAACTGCTCAGTGGATCATGTTTGTGCCCCCCGACAACGTAGGCCTAGAGCAGCATAGCTGTGCTACACACTAGGTCTAAGGCTAACTGTAGGCCTTACTAAACAGAAAAGTTTTAAGTCTAGTCTTAAAGGTGGAGGCAGTGTCTGCCTCTCGGACCCAGATTGGTAACTGGTTCCATAATAGCGGTGCCTGATAGCTGAAAGTTCGTCCTCCCATTCTACTTCTATGAATCCTAGGAACTACTAGTAAACCTGCACTCAGAGATCTGAGTGTCCTATTAGGAACATATGGTACAATCAGGTCCTGCAGATACAATGGAGCAAGTCCATGAAGAGCCTTGTAGGTTAGAAGAAGGATCTTGAAGTGTATTCTTGAGTCCACTGGGAGCCAGTGAAGAGACGCTAGGACAGGAGAGATATGATCCCTTTGGCTGCTTCCTGTCAGAACTCTAGCTGCTGCGTTCTGGATCAGCTGCAGACTGTTGATGGAGTAATGTGGACATCCTGACAATAAAGAGTTGCAGTAGTCCAGTCTTGAAGTGACAAAAGCATGGATGAGCTTTTCAGCATCACTCTGAGAGAGGATGCTCCTGATCTTAGTAATATTACGCAGGTGAAAGAAAGCGGTCCTGGAGACCTGCTTAATATGAGAGACAAACGACATGTCTTGATCAAAGATAACTCCAAGGTTCCTCACAGTCGTACTGGAGGCCAGAGTAATTCCATCCAGGGAGAAAGTATTATCTGATAAACTAGTTCTGAGATGTTTCGGTCCAAAAACAATGACCTCAGTCTTGTCCGAGTTTAATAGTAAAAAGTTGGAGGACATCCAGTCCTTTATGTCCTTTAGACACGCCTGTAGTCTGACTAGCGGCTCCGTTTCTTCAGGCTTCATGGATAAATACAGCTGGGTATCATCAGCATAACAATGAAAGTTTATGCCGTAATCAGATGAAAGAGGAAGCACAGCAGAGGACCGTACTGCAGCCAGCCAGCAGGCGGTGAGCCTCACCTTCAGACCCCGTTCACCCTGGGGAAATCAATCCGGCTAGAGCGACATTCAGGCCGTATCTGGATATATCCAGACTGCGACAGCTTTGCCCGAGTTTATTTTCCACAGGGCTACAAAGGAATACACTGCTGTTAGAACCGAAAAAAAAGAAAGAATGAGCGACGTGGGACAAAAATCAAGACACATGCACACACGCGGTCCTTCCGCAGCCTGAACGGACTCTGTATATTACGAGGCGCCACCTAGCGGTTTGGAGGACAACAAGCACGCCGGGTTAAGCTGGATTGAGCGCGGACACGTGTGTGATAGCCAGATTAGAAAATAGGTCTGAATGTATCCAGCCTAAAGGCGATTCAATCCCACTTTAGCTGGATTGACTCTCTCCAGTGTGAACGGGGTCTGATCGTTCACATTTACACATGGTCTGGACCCTGAAGCTACAGATCAGCAGATATCAGATATCTGGCTGATCTGTGTGCTGGATGTTTACACAGCTTTAACGATGACAGCAGCAGCTGTGTTTAAGGTACTAGCTTGACCCATGTGACGGTGTCTTTCTGTCCCACAGTGTGTGTGTGTTGGGGCGCTTCATGCTAACCAAAGCCAGCTGCATGTCAACAGTGGTTCTCAGAAGGCTTCTGGATCCTCTGCTTTGACTGTAATTATCTTCATACATGTGTAAGAAGCACTCGGACCCTCCTGTCACAGCTCAGTTCTTCCTCTGAGCCTCTATAGGTGCACAGCTGAGGCTTCATACAGCCTGAACCACACATGCTAAGCTGGCTTCTTGTAGTTTCAGCTGCTTGATAATTGATCCTGTCTGCACTGCTGATTTGTGCCATGATTTCACCCTCTGAAGACATTTCTAATGTGATGGTGATCTTGAAAGTGCTGCATTTGAAAAGGAGAACTTTGGTTCTCAGACTTCAGGTGGCAGCAGTGAAGAGGCTGAACTGAACCCGTTTATTGGTCTGATAAACATCCAGCTCCAGTTCAGCTATTAACTCTGCACAGTGTTTCGTGCAGCCCTGCCTGCAGCGTGTGTGTGTGTATAAATAAATACAGGCTACAGTGCTTAGAGCAGAGTGTGTGTGTGTGTCCTTCTGCTCTGCCAGCTGATTCTTGCGGTCAGCTATTGTGTCATGTTAGTGTGTGTGTACAGTATATATTACAGTCAGCTATTCTGACAGGAGGACGTGTGTGTGTATGTGTGTGTGTCCTTTGTGCACTTGTCTTGGCAGAGTATGTGTGTATGTGATGCGTCAGTTTGTGTTTCTGTCTTTGTGAGGTCCAGCTTTTCTATGAATCACACACAGAGAGGCGTATCAGCCGCGCTGCAGCCCGCCCGCTAGCTCGCTAACATATCACACCGATGCACCGTGCACGAGCAGCGGGCGCCACTGATGATCAGCTGACAGAAAACAAAACATTTCAGTCGTGGCGTTCACCTCTGAGTCAGCACATGGAGCTGATATTCAGTCAGCCCTACCGCTCTTCTGGTTAATCTTTTTTCAGACGTTTATGTTATAGATTTTTTTCCATAAATTGTCGGATGTTCAGTTTTCTGCCCGTTGTGCTTTTTTAACCAGTCTCAGTCTGACGGGCAGAAACCTTCCAACCAGAAAATCCGACATTTTTTTCCTGACTCTGCAGAAACAGCTTCAGCTCCTCTTCTCCTCCGTCTCCTCCACGCTCCGACCCTAACAGCTCCAGACACTTTGACCGCTCACTGCTGAACGTCAGGAAGTCTGTGTATTATTCATTTCATTTGAGTCATGTATTGGAATGTTTAGATGTTCAGTTTGTGACTTTTTTCATTTCAGTTTTACAGACTAATAATAATAATAATAATCTGCAGCTTTGACTTCCTGCCTCTGTTTTATCCGTATGATGGCCTCTGAGTTATTTTAATGAGCTGTGTGGGTGGTGTGTAATTTTAGCTCTTTTAATTATGAATATTTTATGAAAAACGGGTGCTGGTGGAATGGGTAATGATTCACTCAGAGCTGCTGTGTGTGTGTGTGTGTAGGTTTAATTGGTTTTGTGAATGTGTGTGTTGTTGGCGTTCGACTGATCCGCCTTGTGCCATCTTTGTCTCGCTCTAACATGATTGGTGGAAAGTAAAAAGTGAAGGTGAGGCTGAGGTCGGCTGCGTGTGGCTCCTGTTACCGGCTCGGTTTCACACTCTGTGAGGTCTGTTGTTGTGTCCAGATGAGGTCGGAGGTAAGGTGAGACAGCGCTGCTTTCCAGCACAGCCCCTTCCTGAAACCTGTCTCTGTGCTGCAGGGTTCATTGATATGAAGTGATCGGTTTAATTCGGTCTTTGGCAGACTGGTAGGATCTGATTGCTGATAGAGACCCATTCAGAGAGTCCCAGCTAACAGGATTAGTTCCGCCTTCTCATCAGCTTGCCTCTGACCTGCTAGCTCCTCTCCTCGACAGCGTCGCTGTGATCAGTCAATATTTTTACACCTTCTGTATCCTCATAGAGGAAAACTGCCAATTTTATTTATTTACATTTTCACAGCCTTTATAAACCAGGGTTTCACTGTAGAAATCTACGGATGAACCACAAACTGGCTGAATTTCTGGTCACATGAGTCCATCATGGCTTCCTAGCTGGCCTGAGGAGGGCCTATTTATTCATGTTCTATGGATGCACTTTACACACTGCATGTTTGCACTGGAGGTCAGACCTCCAGATGTGCATGTTGTGAGTGTGACGGCTCTACTGTCCTCTCCAGACCGAGCTTGGGTTTTAGTGCAGCTCTTGCTCCTCGTTGCATCTCTGTGCAGAGCAGTGCTGCAGACCCCTTCCTGTAGCAACGCCTGGCTTCATTGAGATGTTCAGACTGTTTGTTGGCAGAAAATTGCTCCACTTGATGCAGTGCCTCACATCCTAACACAGCTCTCAGAGGCTCATTTTACTGCTGCCATGCCCTCCCACCCCTCAGCGGACGTATTCAGCGATAGAGTACACCTTTTATTTAGCCCCTGAGCATCACTACTGTTTCCTGCCTTATGTCACTCAGCTGGGTTTAAGCTGCACTCAAATACATCACTAAAATCTAAAAACTTCAGAGGTCCCTGTACAGAGCTCTGTGGTACTCCTTGAGTTATTACGTAGTTATCTTGTTCTGGAAAATAAAACTAAGGATTCTTTATGTAAAATCAATAACCGATGACTTCTGTGTCATGCTGCACACAGACATGTCTGACCTCTCTCTGCTTGTCGCCGCAGTTTTGCTGTTTGCATAGAAGACATATTTATTACAGTGAACACTGAGCACACGCCCACTAAAAATACAACATGTTTCAGAGGCTCTGAGCAGGACTCGGCAGCTAACAGCATTAGGATGGAGTTTCTCCTGCTCCTCCGGCTCAGTTTTCCTGCTGTTACAGTAAAGTCCTGCCGTCATTGTCCGGCAGCAGCTCATCACAAACACATTTGTTTCTCACATTTCACTCTCAGCTTTGAATTCAGGACTTAAGTGAATTTTTAGAGATGGAGGAGACAGGAAATCTGTTCCACGGCGCCCTGGGGAAAATGTTTTGATCTGTGGACCAGGGCCTCGTCTCTGTGCCTGCAAGCTGACCGCAGATTGAAGATGGAGATTGGAAGACGTCTTTTGATGCCATTTTGCTGCGATTGCTGAAGCAGCAGCAGAGGCAGCAGCGGCGTCTGAGAGGCGTGAATTCAGTGTTCACCAGATTCACATCCATTAGTCGGCAGAGAACGCGCTGTGATGTGGTTCTTGTTGGATCCAGCATCCACCTCCTCTTCCCTCCTCGTGGAGTTTTCAGACACCTTCCTGTAAATCCTCCTCTTCACCTTCCACAGCAGGCACGTTGTTATCAGACTCACGCCTCTGGGTGGTGTGACCGCCGCCAGCGGCTCACAGAGCTGCCGTCACATCCGCTTCATTTATTTGTTGACATCTTATTTTTGAGACTTTGAACTTCCAGATGGGTGTGACCGATCACATGACTGCATCAATTAATGTGGCGCAAACGTGCACACCATGTCCCGATCGGTCACTTGGTCACTAGGGGCGCTGTCGGTACAACAGGTATTATTGCAGCATAAAGACACCGTCCCTGTGTGGGACACAGTGGAAGTGACAGCGTGTCACTCATACACGTCTGGTGTGTGTTTCATGCTTCATCGTGTGTGTGTGTGTGTGTGTGTGTACGTGCAGTCGTGTTGAAGTGTGGCAAATCCATTTGATCCTCATACTGTTTTTTTATTCAGTTATGTGCTAAATATTATGAAATAAAAAACAAACAAAAAAAAATTCTTTCAAAGATATGTTTGAAAAGGTATAAAAAATTTTTATTTGAAAATATAATAATATAAAAACAAATTGTTTTCAAAAATAATGGACTAGTTCCTGTGTGTTTTGTATGACGTGGATTGAAGTAGCAGAGGTGGAGAATCAATGGGCTGATAATCGGTCATTTGGGGCCTGGTTGGATTTAATAACGGGAGCTGCTGCTCTTCATGTTGTGCTGTGCCACTCCAATTATCTTTCCCTCGGAGCCAGGAAACCTTCTCATCATGTCGGTGTCACCGGGTCTCCACAACAGTCTGACACTCTGCGATATCACAAGGAGCAGGCGGAGTGAAGCTGAGTGGTCAGCAGCCGAGTGGCCGCGTGGCGCCCCCCGTTGGAACAGTTTGACCTCACTAGGTGAAACCAGGCTGTCCTCTAATTTGTGAGCGTGAGGGAACTTTAGTGGAATGATCCGGGATGGACTGTTGTCCTGATAACATGGAGGACGCAGCTGATGGAAACAGTCCACACAGCCGTTCATGGCGCCCCAGACTAAGCCTGGTGTAACAAGGAAGACTCTCCACCAGCTCCTGATCACGCCTCATCGCTGTGTGGTGCGTTCTCAGCGGCTGATTTGCAGAAAATTCAGAGCTCGGCCGCTTTATTAACAGGATCTGTTTGACCCGGCCAAATCCATGTTGGTGCTGTTGGGAGTCCAGGAGCTGACACCAATCGGATGAGTCTGTGTTGCTGATTTGTTTGTTGGTGCATCAGTCTTATCATCACTGTTTAGAAGGAAGCCCATCTGTTATAGTCTGAGGCAGAGGAGGCTGCAGGACCCACATGCAGACTGACAGAAAATATCCCCAAAAACCCAAACTATCCAAAGACAGAGGAGCAGCAGACACAAAAGATACAAAAACAAAACGGGAACAAACTGAATGACGGACACCAGGAAACAGCTGGAACACGGGAGAACGACAGGGAGACGCACGAGGTAGCAACACAGACGAGGTGACGAAGACAGCGATGAAGCACGTGGTTTAAATACCTGGGGAGAGTGATGGAGCAGGTGATCACAAGAGGAGGTGTGACGGAGACACTGAAGGAAACCCAGCTTTCAAAATCACGCAGGAAGTTCAATCAATGCAAAAACAGCAAGACCAAAACCAGGAAAACCCCCAAGACACAAACCAAGGATCACGGCATCATCAAACATGGTGCTGGGAGTCCCGACATCAGCCCACACGCTTCCCCTCACATCCCCATGACGGCCACTAAAGGAGTTCTCGCTGCAGTGTGTTTTGCTCTGTGGGGTGGTAACGTTTGCTAAATCACTTCTTTCTAACCAGATGTTTTTCGACGCTTTCGTTCAGTTATCATCTCAACATGGTTCCTGAAAAATGGCCGCTGCCTCAGTGAGCGACACGACTTCCAGATCCTGAAAGAGCAAAGTCAGGACAGGAAAGAGAGACTCAAACCGACTACGCAGCAGGAGCCAACGTTTGGAAGTTTCCAGCACCTTGTTGACTCTGCGCCCCGCGGGATTCATGCTGCTCCGCGGGCTGGCGGGATCTGTCGGCCCAGTGAGGTCGAGCTTGTGATGTGGACGCAGCAAGTGCATCCAGCGACATTTGGGCCTTTAGAAACACATTAAAAACCCGGAGCTGCCGTCTCTCCGGCCGGCTGCTTCATCAGTCTGCCACAGAGGGGTAGCTAATGCCGAGCGGCTCGGAGAATGGCGCCCAACAGCTGAGCCGGGAGATCCATCAAAAACAGCGGGGAGGGGGATGATTGCAGAGCCGGCCCATCCATCTCCGAGCAAATTACAGCCACCGCCAGGGAGAAGTCAACCAGCAAGGGGAGGAGGAGGAGGAGGAAAAATGGAGGAAGGGCAAAGGACTCGAATGGAAAGAAAGTGGGAGGGAGACGAGAAATAAAGTGAAAGAAACGGAGGAGTAAAAGACAGACCCGAGGGACTTCAGAGGGAGGGATGGAGGAGGACGGAGGCCAGTTAGGAGGACAAATGGGCGCAATATGAAGTCTGTTCTCCCCCAGACGATGAATCCCGGGATGAAGACCGAAGACATCGATCATGGATGTGATGTCCAAACTGCAGCTCCTCATATGTTTTGTTAAATGTGAGAATCACTCCTGTCTGGATCTGGGGGGGTGGAGCGCAGCACCGGAACACAGCAGCTGATACGAATCAGAGCCAAGACACAATTACCTGTCTAAGCCTTTTATCGACGGGGCGAGATGGAGGCGGAGGATTTAGCTGGACGCTCCTCATAAATCCTCAGAGCTCAGGACCCTTCAGCGCATTAGGCCCGGTGTTTGTCTCCAGGCGGAGCTCGCTCCACCCTCTCACTGCTGACCACCACAGCTGGATGCAGGAAGCCACATGTCTGATCCAGGACTGTGGTCCTAACAGGAGAGCTGACGTAGCTTCTCTTTGCTTTATCAGCTTCGACTGAAACAGTGAAGTCCTGCAGGTCAGACAGACTCATGTGACCGCTGCCTCTCGCATGTGGGTCCATCATGGCGGAGTGTTTGTCTTTGATAGAATCTCGTCGGTATTGATTATTATTCGTTATTTTTGGAGGACTTTTCTCTTTTTTCTTTTCCTCTGATGAATGTTTTTAGATTTCAGACCTTCTTAAACGCACACAGAGCAGATTTGTTTTGAGAAATGGAAGATGAAATCCTCGTTTCACAATGATTTAAATGTTGTCTTCCTTTAAAATGCACCATTCTGCTGCAGTCATATCCGTTTACTGCCAGTCCCTCTAATGAAGGATTATCTTATGTTTGTGGCATTTTAAATTAACAGTCCTTTTGTCTCTTTGTGCTGACGAGATTTCTTCACCTTCCCACGTGAGTGTTTCCACAGGGCTTAAGTTTCTCGTTGCTCCCTCCTCCTCCTCCTCCTCCTCTTCCTCCTCCTCCGTCTAGGAAACGTGAACCCTGGGATTTCATCTGACTCCATTTCCTTCCTTTGTCCTACCCAGCATGAATATTTAAATGAGAAATACTGAGCTTCCACCGCCCCCGCAACAAATCCACTATCTACAGTTGGATCATAATTCGGTTTGAACAGAACACATTTATCACCAGGCGGCCAGTGTTTTGTGGTCGCCGGTTAAATGTTTATGAGGCAGCGCCACAGGGAAGGTGAATGTGCTCAAGAAGGCGCTATCTGATGCCCTCTAATCCGCCTGCGATGGCTGTGCCGTGTGAGTAATGGGAGACGTCGGAGAATCACCTCTGACTGGAGCTCCCAGTGAAACGTGTTGATCCCGGGCAGATTAAGACTCTGCAGCAGCTTTAAGGGACAATAACCGGATCAAAAGTGCTTCAGCTGAGCAGGATCTTTCTGGATGTCTCACTTCTGCAGTGTGAGAGCGGCTGAGCAGAACAGCGGCGCCGTGGGCGGATGAAAGAGTTCAGAATAAATGAAGGCAATTTAATGTGAGAAATCCCACCGGCTCTCTGTCGGGGGGGGGGGGGGTCCTGCGAGATGCTAACATCCCAGCTAGCCTACAATATGTCATCCCCACTGCACTCCTCACTTCCTGGTGTATCCAAATACGGGCAAAGAGGCGGGCAGTTTGTTCTAAGCCTCGTTCCGTGTCTCGGCCGTTTGGACATTTGTTCTTTTGTGTTGAATATTCCAGTGTTTGACGAACGCTCAACACAAAGAACTGGCTGCATGTAAACAGGAAAAGCAATCGATTATGGATTCTTCCTGTGAACAGATCAGCAGGAATTCCGAATACAATGATCATTGTGAATATTAATAACGGTTAGTAGTGCCTTCGAGCGCCACAGAAGAAAGACCAGGTACCAGACGGGTGTAGAAGGCATCGCCTGTGTGTCTGCAGAGGTCCATGCAGTGAACAAAGCCATGCTCTGATCACAGCTGTGAGTGTGTGTGCTGCTGTTGTTGGCGTTTGCTGCGCTCGCCCTGTCATTAATGTGTTTGCTTGCTTTGAAAGTGAATGGCTGGTGGGCTCATTGACTTGCATTACCACGTCCTGCTTTTGAACCTTGAAGGGCGCGTGCACACAAACAGATGATGACCCATAAATTTACAGCCTCCCTGTCGCTGCGCCGCGGCCCCGGCCAGACGGATATCTAAATATATGCTGCTTAAAAATCAGGTTTTGTTCTCCGCCTCAGCAGCCTAGAGTTCAGCGGCCTGCAGGATTATCTGAGCGCCGGCTGCATGGCTTCTCAAGGTCTCGCTCATATCTTTTATTTATCAGCAGAAGGTGTGCTGACTCAGCTCCTCTGCAGGAACACTGTTTACATTGAACACAGACAGAAAAACCTTTTGCTGATATTTCAGCACGGCTCCTCTCAGATGTTCTCAGGTGAAATGCTTCCAGACTCTGGAGGATCTACATGTGATTGAAAGTGTTTTGTTGTTGCACATATGGGATGGTCCACTGTGTAACTACTTCCATCATCATCTCCAGAAAGTCAATGTTTAGCTCCACAGCATGAAGACTGTAGTCATATAAACAGACTTTAATTCACTGGCAGCTGCTTCTGTCATCCGGAGATTGTGTCAGTTTTACGATCGCAGGCCTCAGATTCTCTCCTCTGATCGGTCCTCACCAGGAAGCCCTTGAAAGCATGCGACATGTGTGCAGAGTGCAGTGCTCCGGATCATCACGCTGTTTCCACACATTATTACTGTTGCATATTAGTTTGATTAGTTTCTTTGGTTTTTAGTAAAAGTGACTTTAATGCTCACAAAGACGACACCACTCCACATGCTAACTGCTGCCAGCAGCTTGTTTTGTTTCCTCTTTGATCTAATTGGTTGAAATCGGCTTATAATAGACGGTTTGTCCAATCAGCTGCCTCTTCTTTCATGAAGGTCGGTTCTTCCTGGTTCTTTCCTCCAGGCTTGGATGGCTGTTTTATTCAGTGTTAGTAATACGTTTGTCCTCTGATAACGCAGCCTGGACTTCCTTTGTGTGAACATTAAACGTTCTATCACAGCTCCTCTGCATCATCTCACAGACGTTTTTTATTAAAGTCTCTCATCTCCAAGGATGCCGTCGCTGCCGCAATCTGCACACTCCCCCAAAAAACTCGAGCTGAGGACTGATCGACAGTGTGTGGAGAGAGATGGAGCTCTATAATGGCTTTCATCTGCCTGTCAAAGGGCCGGGAATTAATCAGCGGGGGTGAGGACACTCTTTAATCTTGTAGATTACGCACCTCACAGACGGTTTAGGTGTAGATTAAAGGACATGGCGCTGCTGGAGGTGAGATTTACTGTGGCTCTGTGAGTGTGTGTGTGTTTACCTGTGAGTGGAGAAAAGGTGGAGGCTGTCTGAAGATGAAGCGGCGTGTCCGTATTATCTGTCAACATTTAGAGTAAATCGTGGAGAAGCAGCGGAGATAATAATCTTATCATTCTTAGTCCTCACACAGACTCTCTGCTCTGACTGCACACAGTGTTCAGGCTGGGAGCCTCTTCAGAGCCAGAGTTTCACCTGAAAAAGAGCTCCGGCATGTAGTCAAGACCCTGAACTATCACTTGTGTCTTAAAGGTGAAGATTTAAGTGTCCGCAAACCAACAAAGAAGATTCATCCAAAACAGCAACACGACGGTTAAACACTGAACTGCTTTGTGACTTTTCTGCATAAATATGATGCACATGTGAACACAAATGGAACAGACGTATTCCACTTTGTCACTTATTGATTCGGTAAAATGGTCACGTTACATATCTGTGAGCAGCATTACCAGCAGCTGCAGGAGCTTCAGTCCATTCCTCAGGACAGAAGAGCTTCAGATGTTGGTGGGTTTCCTCACATGAGCGCCGTGTTCCTGACCTGAAAACAGACGAATACACACATTTAAAGTGTGCACACACTTTGAAGCTGCACGTCTTTGTGCGAACTTCCTCCTAACACTCCAGTTTTATGCATGTGCTGGAACATTCGTAGCTGTGGTTAGTTCAGAGTAAACAGACTTTGAAGCTTTGCTTAGTTCCAGGTTTGTGCTCTGTGCTGGTAAAGGAAACTCCAGCAGACTTGAGTCATGCCAGGTCTACAGTAAATCTTTCCCTTTGAGCCTCCTCTCTGAGCTTATTGATCGGTGAACATCAGAGAAGCTCGGAGCCTCTTGTGTTTCCAGGTTTTGTCCTCTTGTGTGTGTGTTGGATCACATTTTCCTGTGAACACAGAGGCCGGTAACCTGAGCTGCCGCTGACAGACCCACAGTAGACCCGGCGGCGTCTCGTCTTCTTCTCTGTCAGAAAGTGGGGTAATCCCGGGTAATGACGGCTGAAGCTCCGAGCCCATTGGCTGAAACTGGTGTCCATCAAAGAGGCGGCGTGCAACCTGTGGCAGGAGGAAGCTGTGAAAAAGTGACGCTGGCAGCTTGTTGTTGTTGTCGCGTCTTACCTGCTGAGCCGGAAACTCTCAGAAGAGGTTTCCATGTCTGCCCGCTGAGGCTGTGCGACCTCTGATAGCTGCAGTCATGCCGTCTTTCTGTGTCCGCGTGAGGAGGGGGATCCTCAGGATGTACAGGCAGGTGCCGCGGACCGAGGCCGACGGAGCCTTCAGCTACAGCCGAGCTTCAAACAGACGAGGCCCGCTGAGCTCCGGTAGGTCGTAGTCACACATTGTTTCTATTCAAGCTGTTAGACCTGGTCTCTGAGTGCAAGTGCTGCTTTTGTATGGAAGCAGCACAATATGGCTGCCAGCAGAGAGAAGACAGACATGTCTGTGTGCAGAGTAACAAGAGTAACTGGGATCAGAATGTTCTAGGGGTGGAGCGGTTCACAACATCCACCGTCCACTTTTTTAACATAGATCAGCACAAAGTATAGAGCCTAATTATTCAACATTTACCATATTAAGGAATCGGTTCAGTATTTCCTCTTCCATTATATTACGGGTGGCCCTGTTTGCTTTTTATTTAAGGCCTAAGCCTGCAGATCAGCTAGATACTCACTGATCTTTGTCATGTGACTGCTGGTCTTTGTGGGAGAATGTTGTCATTCAGACAGCTTCTTTATTTTTGATGTGGCTGAAATATTTGAGGCTTTGAATTCTAAACGTTTGTTCCGGCTGCTTACGTCACCAGTCGATGACTGTTGACCATGAAGGTGTGAGAGGAACTTCTAAATTACACACGAAGTTTCCTCTCAGGAGCCTGCCTGCGTCTCAGGTTCAGCCTTTAGAGGTGAGCCGGTAGCTCCTGGTTTCATGTGTGTGTCATTTCTCTCTCCTCCCGTTTATTCAGGGCTGTGTGTCCGTCCTCTGTGTGGATCAATAAAAACTAAAGATGATGTTAGCACTCAGCTCAGGTGCAGTTCAGGGCAGAGCAGCTGCTGACTGTAATGAAGGATCTGGAGCTAACATGCAGCTCTGAGGAAGATGCACGTTAACAAGTCCTCTAAGGACGCTGGAGGTACAAATACAGTCTGCAGGTCTCCGTGTCCTCCTGAACATCTGACTCGTCCAGCGACGTCTCTGCTTGTGTTCCATTTGTGTTAATTCCTCTCTGCCGTGGTGTCTGGCGGCAGCAGGAAGATGGATCTGATGCTCTGTAATGGCCTCTGGTGAGCCGGCGGAGTTGGTTTGTTTGGCTGTAATTCATCAGGCTGTGCGGCCACCACCATCTCTCCATCTGAGGCCGTCCCTGTGATTATGCAGCCTTCTCTGCAGATCTATAGCTGCACGCTTAATTTGATGCATGGCCTCTATTACTGTACTGAAGCCATGATGCTCTTTGCCAGAATGGGTTTTAATGTAATTTGGAGCTGCTGTCATTCATTCTCTGCTGCCGCCGCCTCTGTGCAGCCGAGCTAGAGAGATATTTCAGAAGGGCCGAAGCTACCTCAGACAGACGCTGCTCTGACTGTCTGCTAATGGTGTTTGAAGTCTTTACACCTGAGAGGCTGTGAAGATGAACTGTCTGTGGAGCAGGAGTGTTCCAGACTCCAACTCCCAGAATGCACTGGGCTCAGAGTCATCACAGTGAGGCTAACCTCTGGTAACGGTGTCTGCTCTGCTCGCTGCCTGGCAGCACAGAGACTCCTCTTCCTCACACTGTCTGCCTCCTGTTAGCTGCACGTTCAGCTGTGAAGTTTGTTTGAGGCCGTCAGGAACATAAGGAGCCTAAAAACACAACATATTGATTACATTAACAAACAATGATTAATTGTCTGATGCAGTTATTGAAGACGTTGCATATCAGACCGTTACAGACTTTTCTGACTTTGTATTGGTGGACCTCCAGGTTACCTGAAGTTTGTGGTCTCACACATTTGTAACGTTATCTCTCTCTCTCACACACACACACACACGCACTCAGACACTTCTTCACACTCCTGTTAAGTGGCTGTGGATGGGCGAATCAGAGCCAGAGTAATGAGGACAGAAATGGAAAGCTGTCGTCCTCCATCTGCTGTCCCTGAACGCACCGCGCACAAGGAGCTGCAGCCTCCCAGGTGTTATTACATTTCCTGCAGCACCATCACACACACACACACACACACACTGTGACTCAGTGCGAGCCCAGCGTGTGTCTGTGTTTACATTCATGTATCTTCACCCTGTGTGACAGAAGCTGCTGCCTCGTGCTTTAAATGAAACATCTTTAACTTTTTAGCATGATTTTGGATCATTTCCTGAATCAATTAGCAACAAACTACTAAATTAACAAATGTTTAATGTCAGATGTCAAGTATCTAACAACCAGAAAAACATAAAAAAGTCTCTTTTGATTTATTACAAACAACATCCACAAACTAAAACACTGATCAATGTCTGAATTCAGTGTAGGTATTGGTGACATCATGCACCAATCAATAGCTACTTTCCTCATGCTGTATGATCAGTACAAATGGCTTCACCTATTAGCACAAGTTAGCATCAGCATTAGCATGAACACTAAAAGAGAAGAACCGTTCTGTCATGCTGTGTTTGTAGTGAGTCATCACACCTGCTCTGTAGGCAGTGGATCAATAAATCCACCATGGCTGCCTCTTACCTTCTCACTCCCATAAACTAGCTTGCAGCGCCAAGGCCTGGCAAAACGCAGGTTGATCCAAACATGGGGCAGGGGTCTCAGTGTTGGACATTTTAACATGGATGTCTTCAGGGACTCGTTGTCTCAAGTGGAAAATGTTGTTGTGTCGGAGTGAAGCCGTGTCGGGTTTTATTCGGAGTAAACGAGCCGCTCTCAGAGCTGAATTCCATTAAACTCGGCGATCACACCGATCCTCACACAGCAGCTGCCCCCACCGCTCCGCGCACTAATGTGGCAGGTAATTGCAGGATCTATAATGAGGGCCTTAAAGCCGCGGCGGTGGAGAGGTTGCCGTGGCGACAAGCTGTTGATATGAGTCGTAATGAAGTTGATTAATGTGCAGACCCCCGCTGTCAGACGTTCTCACAGAGAAATAAACTCTGGAGGTGTTATAATGACCTCGCACCACCTGGGAGGGAGCTCTTAACACAGCCTGAGCAGGGGCTGCTGGGAAATGAAGTCCACAGGTTCCTGTAAAGAAGCCTCAGACTGTTTCTGCATTTATCTCTCCATAACAAGCTGGCATGTAGACATTTAACGTCATCATTTCTTCAGCAATGATAACAATCGTGTAGAAATATTCTTTCTGTGCTGTATGTTAAATATACTGCCTGGTTTCCCGCCTGGTTTCCCGCCTTGTTCCCCTCCTCCGTCTCGACCCGTTTCTTTTCTGTTGGTCCGGCTCAGGTCGGTCTCTGTTGCTAACTGGCTCGGGGCATTGATCGCCTGTCAGAGGAGCTGAATGCCGCGCTGACCTTTCGGTCGCGGTCTGCTGCTCCTTCAGATGCAGAAACACTGACATTTCACTGAGGACCGTCGCGGTCATTGATCAGCAGGGAACGTTTGCGAGTCTGTGCACACGTGGGCAACGTCAGCAGGTTTGATTTCCTGAAGTCAGACTGAACTTTATTGGCTGGAGGCGAGAGAATACCGGTGCATGTGTTCCTCACAGTGAGTCAGTGAACGCAGCACAGCTGTGACTTTAACATGTCCCTCCACACCAGAGCCTCCGCTTTGATGACTGATCTTATCGACTGGCGGCTGCTGCTGGTCATACTGATTCGTGGCGGTCAATAGGAGGCGATCTAAGACGGGTCGCTCCGCATGCAGAGTGAGTGTAAAGCTCGCTGCGGCGTCCAGAGCCGATGACGGAGTGTCAGGTGGAGGTCACGGTCGCCGATGGTAACGTCCCTGTCATGTGTTGCAGGAGTCTGCGGCTGCTGTGGGCCGCTGAGGCCGAGGTACAAACGCCTGGTGGACAACATCTTCCCCGAGGACCCCAAGGTGAGTACTTTAATGTCCTTTTTCTTCTTCTGTTGCTCGTCCGTCTTTTTCTTCACCTCTACTCCGTCTCCTTTGTGTCTGTGTCTGTGTGTGTTGTGTGTGTGTCTGTGTGTGTGTTGTGTGTGTCTCTGTGTGTGTGTCTGTGTCTGTGTGTCTGTGTGTGTGTGTCTGTGTGTCTGTGTGTGTGTGTGTCTGTCTGTGTGTGTCTGTGTGTGACTGTGTGTGTGTGTGTCTGTGTGTGTGTGTGTCTGTGTGTGTGTGTCTGTGTGTGTCTGTGTGTGTGTGTGTGTCTGTGTGTGCGCCTCAGCAGTGCTCCTCGCTGTGTGTTTTCCTGCATCTTCTCAGAGACCTCTGCTTTAGCAGACAGGTGCGGTGGGAAATCAAAATGCTTCAGTGGTCGAGACCTTGTCAAATTAATTATCACTTGCTGGGAGCCCCGAGGAGCCGCAGACTCTCCGGGGACATCTGGTCTCAAATTAACTGCCTCTTCTTTATGATACCTGGCAGGAATTCATGTTTCCATATTCAGCTCCAGTCTGATTCAAAGTCTGATGAGCTGCAAGTTATTTTAACCCTCTGATGGACTGTGCTGTGCTCTCTCCTTCAGGATGGCCTCAGTAAATCTGACATGGAGAAGCTGACCTTCTACGCCGTGTCGGCCCCAGAGAAACTGGACCGGATTGGGGCCTACCTGGCGGAGAGGCTGAGCAGAGACGTGGTGCGACACCGCTATGGGTGAGAGCTCAGGTCTATGTGCTGGGGGAGGGGGTGAGGGTCTGAATGTGTCCTCCCTCCACTGCTCTCCACTCATTGACCAGCAAAACGTGTTCAAAACGTGTCACGTCTGAAGTTTAGATTTAAGATTCCGTGCAAATTTTCACATTGAAAGTAAAACAAAAGTTCATTTTTTTTCTATAAGTAAAGAGACGGGGCCCACGCTGCAGCGCAGGATCAATACAGTGATTAGAATCTCATGAGCTTCAGTTGGCTGTGATGTTGTTTCCACACAGCTCTCATCCATCTGCAGCGTCCGTGCGTCCGTACTGAACCAGGCGCCTCCTGAAGCGCTCTGTCCGTCCACGTTTATGATGCGTCTCTCACAGATTCGGCTGAGCCTTCGCCGTCCAGAGCAGACTGCTGCTGCTGTGAATTCACATCAGAGTTCAGCAGACATGTTAGCATGAGTGCAGCTCGTACAGCAGGTGCGTGAGGAAGTGTAACCCGTCTGTGTGCAGGTACGTGGTGATTGCCATGGAGGCCCTGGACCAGCTGCTGATGGCCTGCCACTCTCAGAGCATCAAACCCTTCGTGGAGAGTTTCCTGCACATGGTCGCCAAGCTGCTGGAGTCCAGAGAGCCCGACCTGCAGGTCCTCGGGACCAACTCGGTAAGACGACGAGTGTGTTCTTACACCTGCGTCAGGACATCTGATCAAATGAAACTTAGAGGTGGAAACAGCACTGTGGGGTCCTCCTGTGATGGAACTGACATGCGCTGTTCCATCTGCCGTAGCTCTGGTTATGTTCGCACAATTGAAAAAATCTCAACAGATTCTGAAAGCTGAGAATCTTCTCTCTTTTGATTCTATTACATTCATTACGGTAATGACCACACTGTGTGCCAGGGGGCGGGACTTCTGTGGAGCGTAGGAGAGTTGATGTGAAATAGTTTGAGTTTTATTTCTGTAACCTCTCGTTGTCTTGATGCTGAACATTCATGGTTGTTTATAAACAGAAATGTGATGAAAACTCAATTCAAATTTTTACTTTTCTGAGAATTTATAACTTAGCTTTTCAAAGTTATATTTCATCTGTCAAGAAAAACAGGTAAAATAATTAATACAAGAACATTTTCTGACATCATTAAAAAAAGAAGCAAACTGTTATAACTATAGTAGTGAAAGGGTTAAACAAGATGGCTCCATGTTACTTTGGGCAGATATACAGCATTTATTATGTCTTTCTTTATTAATTTGTCCTTTAAAAAATGAACTTAGTATGACTCACGGCCAGATGATGTAAAAACGGAAAGAATCAACAGGCTCTGAACTGTCGGATTGTCCTTGAATGCATCACACGTGATGTAAAGTTCTGTCATTTAACTGAGCCAAATAGCTAACAAGCTAACAAGCTAACAAAAAAACAAAACCCATGTCATTTAAACCACCATTTAAAATAGTTTTGGTGAATCTGGTGGCCAATCTTATTTAGTCAAAAATCCTCCAAAAATAAAATCTGCATTAAAAATGGCAAAGAAATCAATAATTAAAGACTCTGCAGCAGACAGGAAGCCATGGCGGGCGGACATGTGACCAGTCGGACAGTGGTTGGCGGCTCCTTCCAGTGGAGCACATCTCTCCGGCTCACGGCAGGTCACACACTTCAGGCAGCTCAGCCCAGAGGTTGAAGCTAAACGACCGATTTAACCGCGGCTCCCTGAAACACGGCTCCTGAACTTATTATTAGCCTCCATGAGCTGCCGGCAAATGTCAGCTGCGGCTCTCCTTCCTCGCCTTGTGAAGGTGAAGTTTTCCCTCCTCCTGCTCTGAGTCTGTCGTCCTTGCCATTGTTGGCGGCTCATCTGAGCAGGAAACCGAGCCGGCGGCTCAGATGCATTATTTATGTGTGGTATTTAGACTGTGATGCAGGTAGCCGAGCCGTGAGGCTGGAGGCTGGGGGGTGTGGTCGGACTGTCTTTAGGTGAGAGCTGGGGTAATTAAATTTTCCTCACGGCGCCGCGGGCTACAAAGCAGAGACGCTGTGTTTAATGTAGTGTCCGTTTAATGAGTTTGTTTGAGGAACGGCACAAAGCAGCTCCAGTGTTTTATTAGTTACTGCTGAACATCACACATCTGGCCTGTTAGTGATGCTGCTGCACGGCAGCTGAAGGGTTAAACTGACGGGAAGAGACAGGAGGTCAGCGAGCAGATTAAAGCCCAGCTGGTGTTTCACATTCAGATTCTTTATTGATCCCACAGACGCACCCAAACATCCATGTGCTGTGTCAGACAGTGTAAATCACACACAGACGTGAACAGTGTGATGAAGCCCCGCCTCCCACAGGAAGTAGGAACTGTGTGTGTGTGTGTCACCTCTGTTCTTCCTGCACCAGTTAGGACATGAAGCACTGAGCTTCAGTTTCACCTGTCTGAGGACCCTTCATGTTTAAAATCGGGCCGCCGTGCTGCTTCCAGCCTGGTTAGCGCCTGGGTTCCTTTCTCTTGCAGCAGTGACGGACCTCCCTCCTTCCGAGCCATTGCCCCCCCCCCCCCCCCCCCCCTTAGAGAGAGAGGTTATGTACAAAATGGGAGGAAATGAGCAGGTGGAGCGGCGAGCTGTCTGTCCCTGCAGAGGCAATCTGCTGCAGTGGACAATGATAGGTTTGTGAGAAACGCTGCTCGAGCGCAGCTGAGAGGAAGAGGCCTCTTCAAAGGACACTCAGGGAGGAAATTACAGGCTGGGCTAAAGTGTGGGGGGGCGCTCTCGTGGTTATTATGACTATCACAGTCGCCTCCAGATCATCGCCATCCAACAACATGACGGCGCCTTCAGTCACAGGGCAGCTCTGGTTTGATGTGTGTGTGTGTTGCTGAGCGTCACTCAGATGTTTGACGTTAATTCTGACTCGACCGTCTCTTCAGCTGAGTGACTCGCCCAGTGACGTGCTGCTCCACCTTTGTCTCCATCTTTCTGTAGTTTGTGAAGTTTGCCAACATCGAGGAGGACACGCCGTCCTACCATCGCCGCTACGACTTCTTCGTCTCCCAGTTCAGCGCCATGTGCCACTCCACTCATGAAGACCCGGAGACCAGAACCAGGTGCAGTGAATACACATGGACCAGCCCTCACCTGGTCCTTGATGTGTGGCTGTATATATTCTGTGGTGTTTTCATACCCTCAGGGTCCTGCTCTGTGTGTTGTGTTAACATCTGATGTTCTACACTGTATCTTTGGGGTCTAGGGGTCAGTGTGGTGCACCTCCCTGACACAGTATCATCCGAAATTCTGATCTAAACACGGCCTCATCAGTGCGCCGCTTGTCAGCACCATGATGAATTGTTTGCTGTCACTCTGCAGCTCCCCGGAGCTGCTGTTAGCTCACATTCATGCCTCCCTGATGATCTCCCTTCAGTCTGAGGAACCGGCGCCGCGTCCTCGGATGAAATAAAAACCTGCGTGCATTGATCTTCACTGCGCCGCCTACTGTGGCATCACTCCTTATTATTATGAAGACACGTAACAGTCCTCCATTATCGCAGGTTTTCATGAATCACCACTTTCAGCGCTGGATCGAACCGACACCCCCCCCCCCCCGAATCCAGTGAATACAGAATTAAACATATCTCCTGATCCATATTTCATGGCCAGATATACGAGCCTTTTGAATGACACTGATGATGTGTTAGAGTAGCTTAAATGCTGTGAACACCTGATTTATGGAGGAGTGACGGCTCACATGCCTGCACCATCTCTGTGTGAGTCCGCTCCATATGAGCGTCAGCCTCACTCCCACTGACGACCGGATGCAGTTAAGTGTTGGCATTACCAAAAAAAACTCCTCAGCAACAACCAGGAAGCCATGATGGAGAGCAGCAGTCACATGACATGATCATCTGCAGGAACCGCCGGCCTAATCCAGCTTAAACTGTCACCTAAAAGCCTAATTCTGGTTTAAACACAGCATGTAGACATAAATCTTATTTACTCTCATTTCTGAGTTTTTTAAAAGAAACCTGACAGTCAACATGACGATAAGTCTGCAGACATGTTTGTAGTTCTGGAGACGCGCTCGCTGCCAGCCTTTTATTAGGGAGGTAAAAATATCCTGCACCGCACAATCTGCCTTCTCCCACTGAGACCCACACACACACACACACACACACACACACACACACACACTCTAATACATATTAAAACAATACCTGAAGAATCACCTGCGTGAAGCCGTCGGCGCTCCTCCAGAGTTATTTCACCGCAGCAGCTGAGGCCTGTGCCAGCGTCAGGGTGCATGAAAATGCACTTTAATGTCTGTGTGTGTGTCTGTGTGTGTGTGTGTGTCTGTCTGTGTGTCTGTGTGTCTGTCTGTGTGTGTGTCTGTCTGTGTGTCTGTCTGTGTGTGTGTCTGTGTGTGTGTCTGTGTGTGTGTCTGTGTGTGTGTGTGTGTGTGTCTGTTTGTGTGTCTTTCTGTGTGTGTGTGTGTGTCTTTCTGTGTGTGTGTGTGTGTGTGTCTTTCTGTGTGTGTGTGTGTGTGTGTGTGTGTGTCTGTGTGTGTGTGTGTCTGTGTGTGTGTGTGTGTGTGTGTCTTTCTGTGTGTGTGTGTCTGTGTGTGTCTTTCTGTGTGTCTGTGTGTGTGTGTGTGTCTTTCTGTGTGTGTGTGTCTGTCTGTGTGTGTGTGTGTGTGTGTGTGTGTGTGTGTGTGTGTGTGTGTGTGTGTGTGTGTGTGTGTGTGTGTGTGTCTGTGTGTGTGTCTGTGTCTGTGTGTGTGTGTGTCTTCTGTGTGTGTGCCTGTGTGTGTGTGTGTGTGTGTCTGTGTGTGTGTGTGTCTTTCTGTGTGTGTTTTGCTTTATGCCTCCCTGTAAACAGTATGACTTCTCACTCTGCATTTCATTACTCCATTCGGCGGCGTCTCGCTGCGGGCGGGGAGGAATTCCCAAACAGCATTTATGTGTTGGTGATTGGATTAGTCCTGCGGCAGGGTCACCTGCTCTGTTTTCCTTTAGTTATCTCAGAGCTGTTTGTGGAGAGCAGAAGCAGTAAATGGTGCAGTCAGTTTCATTCGGCTTTGATTGGGCCGGACTCCTGAGACAGGAGGAGAGTCTGTGTGTGTCTGTGTGAGTCTGTGTGTGTGTGGAGATGATATTAAAAATGTTCAGTTTTTTTCTGCTCAGCCCTGCAGCTGCTGTAATATGAGCAGTCAGGAGGGAAGGGTTTGAGCTTTTTTATCAAGTGATCTGAGGGACGTCCACTGTGATGATGAATCAAAGCCCAGCAAGCACGTGGAACAACAGGATGAACCACCACAGGATAACTACTACTACAAAGAAGCATTCATGGTCACCAGAGGATGAATCCTAAACTGAATCCTAGGCACACTAACATGCATATTGTCTCCAACAATGTCTGTATATGAAGTAAATATGCTCATTGGGAACATGCTAATATTAACTTCAGCTGTTTTTGAAGGTTCCTGTTGATTGTGTGGCTACAAGTGTGTTAGCATCTTCAGCACCAGGTTTCGCTGTGTGTGTCCATGTCAGGATCCGCGTGGCGGGGATCAAAGGTCTGCAGGGCGTGGTGAGGAAGACCGTGAACGACGAGCTGCAGGCCATCATCTGGGAGCCGCAGCACATGGACAAACTGATCCCATCCATGCTGTTCAACATGCAGGACAGCGACGACCTGGACAGGTACCGCACACGCTGACACACACACACACGCTGACACACACACACACGCTGACACACACACACGCTGACACACACACACACACGCTGACACACACACACACGCTGACACACACACGCTGACACACACACACACACAGCTCAGTCTGGGACAGCGGAGGTCTTTGGGATTCTGGAGTGCTGGCTGGTAAATATGAGCTTCTCTTGTAGTCTGAGGTGACCTTTGTTAATGAGCCAGACCTCGACACACATGCATCTATTATACATGCACTGCTGCAGCTTCTCTCTCTGCAGCCAATCAGGAAGGTAAACCTGCAACTTCAGACGTCTCTGCACCGCAGGGACGGCGACCACCACACAGCAGCTCTGCTGCCCAGAGTTCGGCTGTGACATCAGAAACATATTTATTGTGTTCAGTTAGTTTAGCCAAATGTTCACTGAATGCAGTAAGAGATCGTTTTCTAAACACCGTCTAAGGCAGTGGTTCCTAAACCTTCTCTTTGGGGCCCCCGTTGTGTAGAGAAGAGTATTGCGCCCCCTGTCTGCTGTTCTGTGGTGCAGTTGCCGAGTTCTGGGTGCGACAGAGCATCTCCACTTCCTCTCCCTTCCTTGCTGAGTGTTTTTTGTATTACGTCCTTTTGAGGTCAACGATCTGGGACGAAGTCAGTCAAGCAGATGAAATAACACGACAAACTGATAACGAATCCAGAAAGGCTAAAAAGTGCCTTATCTCCTGTCTGTTCTGCTCTCTCCTCCTTATCTCCTCCCCTCTACCTGGGAGTCCTCCTCCCTTCCTCTCCTCCTCTCTTCCTCTCCTCTCTCCCTCTCCTCTCCTCTCTCCTCTCTTCCTCTCCTCTCTCCTCTCTTCCTCTCCTCTCTCCTCTCTTCCTCTCCTCTCTTCCTCTCCTCTCTCCTCTCTCCTCTCTCCTCTCCTCTCTCCTCTCCTCTCTCCTCTCCTCTCTCCTCTCCTCTCTCCTCTCCTCTCTTCCTCTCCTCTCTCCTCTCCTCTCCTCTCCTCTCCTCTCCTCTCCTCTCCTCTCCTCTCCTCTCCTCTCCTCTCCTCTCCTCCTCTCCTCTCTTCCTCTCCTCTCTTCCTCTCCTCTCTCCCTCTCCTCTCCTCTCCTCCTCTCCTCTCTTCCTCTCCTCTCTTCCTCTCCTCTCTCCCTCTCCTCTCCTCTCCTCCTCTCCTCTCTTCCTCTCCTCTCTCCCTCTCCTCTCTTCCTCTCCTCTCCTCTCTTCCTCTCCTCTCTCCTCTCCTCTCTTCCTCTCCTCTCCTCTCCTCTCCTCTCCTCTCCTCTCCTCTCCTCTCCTCTCCTCTCCTCTCCTCTCCTCTCTTCCTCTCCTCTCTTCCTCTCCTCTCTCCCTCTCCTCTCCTCTCCTCCTCTCCTCTCTTCCTCTCCTCTCTCCTCTCCTCTCTTCCTCTCTCTCTCTCCTCTCCTCTCTTCCTCTCCTCTCTTCCTCTCCTCTCTTCCTCCTGTCATCTCACCTTCTTATCTCCGCTCCGCTCTTCCTCACCGCAGCTTCCGCTCTCCTCCTCGTCTCATTTGTGTGGTTTCCATGTGAACCAGCAGCTATTTTTGGACCTGTGTTTCTCTCCTCCTGTCTCCCCCCTGTGTCTCCTGCATGCCTTCTCTTCAGTGACTCCTCTCCAGAGGAGCACATGTGGAGGAATGACTTAGTCCTGCTGCTTAGCAGCTGTCTGGAGTTGGACAGTGGAGGAACTGCAGTTTTTGCCACTTCATTGTTTTTGTTTGTGAGGCCTGCAGGTTGTTGCTCGAGCTGTGCATCGTCACCTTGAACAACCTTCACCGTGCAGAGCCTGTAGCCACGCCACACCTGGCTCCCTGCTCAGAGACGGGCCTTGTTAGATCCAGCTCACCTGTTTAATCCACACACAGCTGCTCCCCGATCATCACATCTCATCGGCCTCCATTCCTTCCTGTATAATGATGCTGCATGCAGTCCTTCATCACCGCGGGGAAACGTCTCTGTGGTATCGGCAGCGTTCCTTCTGACCTCCGTCCTTAATGAGCAGACCTGCCAGAAGTGGGGATGGACGTGCTGTGTTTGAAGGAGCAGAGGCCGGATGTGTCGGGCCGGGACGCTGCCTTAAAGATTTAAATCTGACTGCAGCTTCTTAAAAATCTGTCCGTGTAATGACAAGAATTTATTGATTGACTGAAACGCTGCAGCAGAAGGAGCTGTAGGTTCCATTCCTGTCTGTGCGCACACACACTGTATTATAATGCAGTATATGAGTCCATAATGCTTTTTGAGCATTGACAGGGTTCTAGTGTCAGACTGGATGTGGTTGGTGCAGTGTGGCGCCGCAGACTCGGCGTGTATTTGAACTCATGGAGGCGTGTTTCTCCGCAGCTCAGCTGCTGGGCCCTCATGCGTTGATTAAAGTGCGGCCTGCAGGTAGCGCCTGGTGGGATGCAGGGGTCAGATGGAGCTGCTGTAATGTTCATTGTGTTTAGCGGGCATGTCTGATAAAAGCAGCTGCTGGAAACACGGACAGTAAGCGAGCTGTAAGAGCTTCACTCATCTGTGATCAGAGACCCCACGCCGCCCTGTTCAGTCGGGCCTCTGTGATGGCAGGGGGACATTAATGCTGAAGCTTCCTCCATGATGGAACCCTCCGTCAGCACAGTGCCAGTTTAATCCTGTGATTTGCCACAGAAACGCTCTGAGATGGAGACCTCTCAGGAAACAGCTGCTCCGGTGAAGGAACCGTGTTTTGTTGTCTTCTTTTTTTTTTGTCCCTGAACAAACACAATCTGTGGATAATGTTGTTTCCAGACCCGGCTGTGGTCAGCCGGCCCCGTGGCGGCGTGCTGCCGGCTTCTAATCGAGCCTCCGTGCCCCCGGTGGGACGCAGCGGTCAAGAGCGTCGAATTGAGTTAATTGCTTGTCAGAGAAGACGGACGTGGTCAGCGTGCAGAAACCTGGGAAGAATGAAGAACGGATCTTCTTGTTGCACACTTAACCACCTGCTCGTGTTGACTGTCAGCACACACACACACAGAGCGTCACGTCCACCTTAAAAATGACTTTGACCTCCAGCTTCTCTTCATTCCTCCCTGGCTGCCGACACACCTGCTCCTCTGCAGCTCGTTTCCCTCCTCAGAGCGGACCTCATGCAGCTGGATGTGCACTGAGCTCATTAGATTTGTGTTTTCTCACCTGAACATTATCATCAGAGATAAGGTCCACAAGCTTAGCTACAGCTAGATACACCTAAGTGCTTCATCTGCATCATTTCAAGAAGATATTCATTGTAAAAGTGTACATTTTCAACATTTTTGCTGTGTGCCGTCTTAATTTACAAAGAGCCAGAGGCATACAAACTGATACTTACACATCTGAGCAGAGCTCCCAGGTGTTCCCTTTGTTATGACACCAACAGTATTCAGGTACACCTCGTGGTTGCTGAGATATACTCTATTCATTGTGGGCGTGTCATTTTCAAGCTGATGCCTTAAAAAATAGGCTTGGGATGGAAGGGGTTAAACTCCTGATGGAAGTTTATGAGATTAACGTGTGCCAAAATAATCCACACACAGCGCAGTCTTGGTCCTAATCTCTGCAAAGAGACATTGATAGTCAGACATCTAACTCTATAATCCTGAAATAATCCAGGTGTATGAGTGTGACTGCAGGCCACTGGAGAAACACGGTTTACCATGGACTAAGATTGAGGTCTTGGCTTCAGCTCATCCAGCTTCACAGCTGACGACAAACACCTTTTATCACAATTCTAAGAGTCGACTGTGCGTCACTCGCCTTCCTCCATCGCCACGTGTGTCACATGACTCCTGCAGGACTTCCTGTCGGTGTGTGTCCTGAGGAACAGTTTAACTCGTTCCTCAGACGATCACTCATCAGGAAGAGAAACTTTACCGAGTTAGTTCCGTCCGCTTCATTAAACTACGACGACTCCATGTCTGTTACAGCAGAGACGTTCACTGCTGTCTCATCTCCCTGTTTCTAACGAGCAATAAGCATTTCATTTCCCCTGAACCGCCTGTGTGGGCTGACAGTAATTGTTTTCCTCTTGAGGCCCGGCAGCCCACAGTCCATCTGTGACCGGGCTTATTGCTGTGGAAGTGATTTACTATTACATTATTTTATCAATATAGCACATACAGGAGGCTCCGGCCCGCTCTGCTGCCAGCTCTGCAGGGAACATGCAGAAAAAAGCTGTGAGCTACAAAGACCGACGGCAGAACAGGCGATGCACTGAGAGCGTCTCTCCAGAAAGAAGACGAGTTTACAATCTGCTGTCCGTCCGTCTGTCTGTACACACACACTTCTTTTAGAGTGTGGGTTGGATGCACAGCTCTGACACTCCTGTTATAACTCACATTTATATTCAGGTAATCAATCAGTTCATTGATCGGACAGACAATGATTGATAATTGATTAATCAGCCTCTGCTGTGCCTCAGGTCACCTGGCCTTCATGTCACACACACACACACACCTATCAGATTGAGGCTGATCAATACTCTGATTGATCCCTCCTCCTCCAGTCTTCTCTCTTTACACATTCTTTGTGGTTGATATGAAACATTGATTCTTGCCGGTGTTTCTGCACCTGTTGATACACAGGGCTGTGATCTTCAGTCAGTTATTGAATTATTATTGAATATATTCAGGTATTCACGCTCTCTCTCTCTCTCTCTCTCTTTCTGGCAGGGCGGGGCACCCCAGCACGCCTTCGGTGGTGGGTCAGGATGGCGAGGAGAACCCGGCAGCGCTGGCTGAAAGCTGCTTCAGAGAGCTCCTGGGCAGAGCGGCTTATGGCAACATGAACAACGCCGTCCGACCCGTGCTGGTGTGAGTACCTGATGGCGCCGTCTCCTCCCGCTGCGTGGATGCTGTCAGCTACAATTAGCTGCCATAGCAACAAGAGACACAGCTCTCTGTCTGATTACATGGTGCAGTGTGACATAAACACTGGAAAGTTTTTAAGAAGGGACTGATCCCACCTACTGAGGAGCTATCCCTGCTCTGATTGGCTACAGCTCCTCCTCCGGCTGCAAATCGTTCCAGAAGCAAAGTGAACGTTTTTTTTAATGTCAGAATATTTTTCTAAAATGGCCCAAATCTGCCCTCCATTATAAATTACAGCGTGTCAGATGCAAGCAGCAACCTCCGGGGCTCAGACTTGAAGCCCATGTGGAAGTGTCAAAGCTTGTAGTTCACGCCGCAACCACTGGGGGCTGGCTCCAGAAGCGAGTCAGTTCCCATAGACTCCCATGTTAAAATGGCCGACTTCACAGCAGAAATGAACATGTTTACAGCCTGGTACAAAAACCACTCTGGTCTCAGATGATAGGTTCTCTTCTAGTGTCAATTGTACGGGGGTGAATTTTTTTTACAACTCACTCATTTTAATTGTATTCGGACTTAAAATTACACATAATTATGGGCGTTGCTGCTTTGAGTGACAGACGGTTGACGTATCACAGCACGAGTTTCCTGCTTCCACGATCGCCCGCCCCCCTAAACCCCGCTCGTGCTCCCCCTCTTTGTTCATATTTGGAGTTTTGGCGGACGTGACGCTGTCAACATGGCGGCGGTCAGCACGTCCCGGAACCTCCCACCGAGCCTCCCACCGAGCCTCAGAACGGCTCTTCAGAAATAAACGGGTCACGGAAGCTCTGTCCATAGTCATTACTGTCCATGGACAGATGTGATCATCAACAGTCAGGTCAGAGAGAAACAATCCTGATTTACAAAAAACAGCAACACTCTGAATGTAGGTGTACAAGCCCAGAGCCCGGTGACCTGCAGCTGAGAGTGTGCAGAACAAAAGTGAACGTTCAAATTTAAAATAAACGTGTCACATCAGATCAGAGCTACATGTATAAAAGTGTTTATTTAAACCCTGTCCATGACAGACGTGCTCCAGGTCTGTGAGAATAAGACAGAAAGTCGGCATTATGAGGAAAAATATATGTTCTGAAAATTAAAAAAAAGTCTGAAGACCGCCTTCAGACTCTGAACCGTCTGTTTGGTGCTGAAAATAATATTCTTCATATAAAACATGAGAAGATAATATGATCATTTATAATATACCACCCACTCGGATGACTCGAGCCTCTTCATGTTGTTATTACACGTCGGGGCCCTGACACAGACACACACACACACAGTGTGTAAACCTACACACACTCTCGCCCTCTTTGTTGCACATACATTAATTTCCTCGCTCACACTCTCCTCGGTGCAGACTCAGAGGAAATTAAATGAGCTGTGTTATCACGCAGGAGGCTGCAGTGTGCGCTCTGCTGCCACCCACTGACCGCCTCTCCTCCTGGGATTCACACATTCTCGCGTCGGCCGACCCGCCACTCGGCACGCGTCGCATAAATTGGACAATTACGGAGCGAGCGGCCGAGCCCCGCTGAGACTCTCTCTGTGGCGGTCTGTTCCCGGCCGGCGGAGCGGAGGCAGCGCCGCCATCCTCGGCAGCGTGCAGCTTTTCTGTCTGTTTAAACTGAAGGTTTATTCCAGTGTGAGTGATGATACTTCATCTGCTCATGACATTCTCTGACTCACTTGAAGTCACTGCAGCAGCCCCCCCCCCCCCCCCCCCCCCCCCCATAGCTCCCTCCTCATCCTCAGTTTATTAAAGTGTCTCTGTGTGAATCACTGTCACTGTCTGTCTCAGAGGACAATCACTTGTCTGCCAACACCACAGTCAGCAGCGTCAGCAGCAGCAGCAGCAGCAGGAGGAGCGACAGTTAAAAACAGAAGCTCTGTTTTCTCTAAATCTCTGAGCTGCACCTGGAGGAGGAGCCGTGTGACTGACAGACACTTTATTTAAAATGTGTTTTACATTTTATGTCCAAATATGCAGCTGCAATCAGGATGATGCTAACTTTCTCACTTCCTGTTCCTCTCACACGACCAGTCCGTGTGCTCTGATTGGTCAGCTCCGTCCTGTCTGCAGGCAGAGTGTGTGTGCAGAATCACTCAGGTGTTCAGACAGAGATCAGCTGCAGGAAGCTGCAGGTCAGACTGAGACTCTCTGAGTGTTGGTCATGTGACTGCTGCTCACAGTGACTCCATCATGGCGTCCTGCTGGCTGCTGAGGGGGGCGGGACTTTTAGTTTGTACTGAGTCTGGTTGGAGTGAAGTCTTTGTTTAGGGAGGATCTTTACTCTGACATGTAGAAAAAAGACGTTTGGTTGATCTGACAGATCTGTGTGTAGCACGTGATGCATTCAAGGACCATCGGACTTATACACTATCAATAAAATACCCTGATTGTCAGATGATATATATATATAAAACCTGATTAAAGTGTTTTAATTCGTTCTGTGGCAGCAATCCCATCATCCTTTGTTTCACCCTGTGATGTCATGTGGTTCTGCTGACACTCATCTGAGTTCTGACAGTTGACACAGGATGTCTGACTCACACACACACAGACTGCTGCCGTGTGTGGTTCTCACTGCCAGTCTATTACTGTAAATATGTGTGTTTGTTTTGGCAACATGTCGACAGTGTCACCTCCAGCTCTGACCGACCAACTCGCTGGCATCCTGCGCCCCCTGCAGGCCAGCCTGGTACCTGCTGCTTTCCATAGTTCACACTGTGTGTGTGTGTGTGTGTGTGTGTGTGTGTGTGTGTGTGTGTGTGTGTGTGTGTGTGTGTGTGTGTGTGTGTGTGTGTGTGTGTGTGTGTGTGTGTGTGTGTGTGTGTGTGTGTGTGTGTGTGTGTGTGTGTGTGTGTGTGTAGGCCATCATAGGCTTTGTTACTTGGTGGAGGTGACCCCTGTTTTTTGTGATTGAGTGATCACATTATTTTCCCTTTTTTTGCAGATAAATATTTTCTAATAAATGCAGAAGTTTGTTGCAGGGGTTTGCCCCACAGGGGGCGCTCCCCACACAGAGTGAGTGTGATGCTGGATGCAGCACCGGAATTCTTTAGTCCTTGAATCTTTCTCTGGACCAAACAGCCGCTCAGCTTCCTGTCCGTCTTTCTGTCTGAGAGCGAACCCACTTCTCCTCCTGCTGCGAGGAGGAGGAGGAGGAGGAGGAGGAGGAGGAGGAAGGGAGCGTCTTCAGACTATAAATAGCATGGATTGGGGTTAACGGAGGGAGGAGGGTTTTGGGGGTTTGGATTGACGTCACGTTGGTGATCTGTGCTCCTCTGCTTCCTCTGTGTTTCCTCATCCCGTCTCTCCGTCGGCTGCTTTATTGTCTCTGAAAAATCCTCCTGCAGCTGGATTTATTTCTGCTGACTGACTCACACACAAATGCTGCGTTTTATGAGTTATTGTTGACCGTCAGTATTTCACCGAAACCACACACAATCAGACCGCATCTGAGGGGGCGGGGCTTGATGTCAGAGTCAGATTGTTTGATGTCATGGTGACTGGTGCATCGATGCGTTTGGTGAATAAGCTCTTTGTGTTTTCTTCTTCTCTGCTCAGACACCTGGACAACCATCACCTGTGGGACCCCAACGAGTTCGCCGTGTCCTGCTTCAGAATCATCATGTACTCCATCCAGGTATGGCACACACTTCGCCCCGGATCAGCCGACCAGAAGCCTGAAAGTCTAACACCAAGCATCAGCTAACTAGCCAGGATGAGAGGAAATACCTCTCACCACCAGTAGGTGGCAGTAGCCACAACCGCAAATTTACGACCTATAAACAAACTTGTATTTTCCTGGCAGCCCTGTTGTCATGACAACATTCACATATGGCGGTGACGTCACTAGTGTTTCACATGCACTTAGCTGAGCAGCCAATCAGAAGCCCTGTTCACTCAGGCTCCTCCTCCTCCTCCTCTCTGCAGGCTCAGCACTCCCACCACGTCATCCAGCAGGTTCTGAACCACCTGGACACCCACAACAGGAACACGCCGCGGGTCCGAGCCGGCATCGTCCAGGTGCTGCTGGAGACGGTGGCCATCGCCGCCAAGGGCTCCGTGGGTGAGTGTCACATCATCATCATCATCATCCTCTGTGAAGGCGCCGCTTCCGCTGCGTCTCCAGTATGAGGACATCAGTTCAGGAGTCCTCTTGATAGCTTCACATGAGCTTTATTCAGCAGCAGGAACAAATGTCACGGTGCACATGAAGTGTGAGCGAGGAAGACTTCAGTCACACTCTTCACTGCAGTCAGAGGAGAAGCTCAGTGATCAGAGGTCTCACTGATCAATGATCTGAGTCTAACATTATGACTGTATGTCAGAATTATTCAGGCTTTGAGGCTGTTTTTGAGTTTCCTTCTTCAACTTCAATGTAACAGATGATCTTTGTTTCTGCTCGCGTGCCTCTCGTGTGCTGATTACCTGATAATTAAAAACAATCTGGATTTTCTCACCTCTGGAAATAGACAAAGAAACCCTGCAGCCGCTCTGCTTTCATTTGCACTCATTTAAAAAAACACAATCTCATGCAGAGGTGAGAATTGATGCTTTAATCATTTCACCGACCTGTGTTTCACCGCCTCCACCTGGAAAACACCTACACACACTTACACACACGCACACCTGCACACACACACACACCTACACCTACACACCTACACACACACACACCTCTACACACACACACCTACACACACACACCTACACCTACACACACACACACACCTACACCTACACACACACACCTACACACACGGACAGGAATGATCCAGGTGTCCAAACGGAGCGAGGCGTCCATCTTTGAGGGCGAAACCATCACGCCGCCAAATCTGTGGCTCGGTACGGTATGGAGGGGTTGGTGGGGGGTTAGAGTTACACGGGACGACACACACAGAGTGACCAGCGCACTGTAAAAAATAAAACAGAACAAACTGAACTTTAGTGATGAGCGATGCTGATCTGAGAAGCTGAGTCTGCCGCTGTGCGTCTCTCTGGTCTCTCTGTGGTTGTGTCTCCAGTGTGGCGCTCTCAGTCGTGGCCGTGCTTGTGTAGCTGTGTAGTGTTGTAACCTGTAGCTCAGTGATGTGATGTCCGTAGATTTGGAGCAGTCCAAAAGTTCTGTAAATCACACAGGACGTTGTTAGCCTAGCTTAGCATAAAGGCTGGAAACGGTAACAGCTGCTTGACATGAGAAACACACCCTGAGGTTTGTTCAGAATCATCTCCAGGATTGTCCCTCTGTTAACCCCTCATGTTCTCAGCGGGCTCCTTCCTGCTGGAAACACAGTCTGAACTGAGCGCAGGCCTCGCGCTGCCACAGGCGGGCCGGGTGAAGCAGTCAGCTCCGACTGTGATAATCTGAGGTGTTGCTTGCTGTGACAGGCTGAATTAGGACTGAGCCGAAGAGCAGTCGTCCCTGAGCGCTGTCTGCAGGCCTGAAAGCACTGAAAGCACTGAAAGCACCTCACCTACAGACACAGTTTAGACAAAGTGATCAGTTAATGTTCCTGCCTGTCAGGAGAGACCACTGTGTTCTACATGTCTGAGCACTAAGAATCTGTACAAACTAAAAGTCCTGTGCTCCTCAGCACCCAGCAGGACGCCATGATGGAGTCACATGACCAACACTCTGTCATCTGCAGCTCATATTAGTGTAAAACCGGTTTGTAGATGCTGTAAATGTAAATAGTTATTAGCTATTAGCATGTAGAGCAAACACAGTGTGGCCTGGTTCTGTGAATTTAAGTGTGTGTGTGTGGCGGCAGGTCCCACGGTCCTGGAGGTCTTCAACACTCTGCTCAAACACCTGCGGATGAGCGTGGACTTCGAGCTGGGCGAGTCCTCCAGGAGAAACTCCAGCACCAGCGTCTCGTCCAGCCGCGGCAAAGAGAGCGAAGAGCGGATCGTCCAGAACGCCATCATCCAGACCATCGGTGCGGCGTCCTCTGACGGACACACACACAGAGGGCTGTGGGCGCTCAGGGCTGTCAGGCCGCCCGGCTCATTGTGCTCTCTGTTTCTTTCCCTCCAGGCTTCTTTGGTGGAAACCTGCCAGACTACCAGCGGGCTGAAGTCATGATGTTCATCATGGGCAAAGTGCCGGTGTACGGGACGCCCTGCCACACCCTGGACACCGTCAAGATCGGGTGAGTCACACACTCATAAAACACAAACCGCCAGCTGACAAGTCGACAGCACGGAGCACAGAGCCTCCGGGCCTGAATCCACAAGCTTAGAAGTCAGATGAGTGAAGAGACGTCTCCGACACACACCTCGTCTCTCCTCTTCATCCAAAGTGAATTGTGTCTTAATCTGTCCTCACTTCACCTCCGGGACGCCCCGCAGTGGACTCGTCTCCGCGCTCACTGAGACAAAGAAAAAGAAAAGCTAATCCCTCAGGCCTCAGGGGTGCACCAGCAGATAATCCCAAATCAAATGAACATCCTCCTCCTCCTCCTCCTCCTCTTCCTCACAGACCTACAGGCTCTCCTTTTTGGGTAATTGCTGGAGAAGAAAAGTTTGACTGCGGCTCGTTGGAAGTGGTTGAAACAGTTTACAGGTCTGATATCAGACTGACCAGCAGCACTGTCCCGTCGCCCTGACAACAATCGATGATGTTACATTAACTTAGCGTACGTCCCTACAGAAGAGGATCAGAGCCACGGCAAGAGACGGGCCACGGCTGTTCTCATCATTTAGAGTAAAATGTCTTGATGTCTTGTTTGTTTTGCAGACATCAGGGCACCAAGCGGATCCAGACCATGCTGCTCAGCTCCCTCATCATGGTGAGTCCTCCTCTCTGTGCTCCTCACACTCCTGAACGTTCACGTGTCACCAGCTGAACGACAACAGAGTAAAACGATGTTCATCTGTTTAACACTGAGTCTCCATAAGACACAGGTGGCACAGCCAGCAGACACACACACACACAAAGAGACACACACAGACACACAGACAGACACACACACACACACAAAGAGACACACACAGACACACACACAGACACACACACAAAGAGACACACACAGACAGACAGACACACACACACACAGACACACACACACACACAGACAGACACACACACACACACACAGACACACACACACAGACACACACACACACACACACAGACAGACACAGACACACACAGACACACACACACACACACACACACACACACACACAGACACACAGACAGACACACACACACACACACAGACACACACAGACACACACACAGACACACACAGCGTGCTCCTTTCCTCGCCTCCCTCGGTTTGCCACCACCTGCCTCCCTGTGCAGCTGGAGGAGGGTGAAAGGTCAACATATTTATAACGGTGCCGCTGCAGATGGGGTCGACCCGTGGGAGGTGATGGCGGCGCGGGGCAGTGAGGGGAAGGGGAGTGTTGTGGGTGTCGGTGTGCAGATGTTTGCACAGGGATCAGACGTGGCCTCTGCCTCCGTCATGTCAGGTGGTGAAGGTGTGCTGTTCGCGCTCATCACAGATCATCGCTCACCGCAGAAAAGGTCAACATTTAGACACTTTCAGCTGCTTGTGAACGTGACCTTTAAGCTGCCACTCCCCGTGGATTAATCGCATTATGCTGTGATAAGTCTGCTCTCACCTTTCAATCCCCCCCCCTCAGGTGACCTCCGGCTTTAAGTCCAAGTCCATGGCAGCCGCGTTGCCGCCTCCCTTCCTCGACCCGCTCTTCTCCATCTCTCTGATGGAGGACAGCGAGCTGAGGCAGCTGGTGCTGGAGATCCTGCACAACATCCTGGATCGCCATGACAACCGGGCCAAGCTACGCGGCATCAGGTACGTTTGGTCTGTTGATGGAGCGCTGAGGAGCGGGTGGTGTCTGATTTGTGATTTTTTTCTGTCTTTGTTCTCGGTCTCAGAATCATTCCGAACGTCGCGGCGCTGAAGATCAAACGGGAGAAGATTTCCAAACAAGACGTGGCGTTCATGAAGAAGGTAGAAAATCAGATATACTAACATCCTGCAGGGGGCGCTGTTCTCATCGCTACTCTTCTGTGCTAAGACAACTTGTTTAAGTACAGAATGACTTTTAAATACAATCAGTTTTAACACATTCACAACCCTCTACAGTAGCTAGAATCATCTGACTGTTAACTGTCTGACGGTCCCTAAATGCATCACAAAGACTTACAGTTCAATCTTATTGAACGTGTCACTTACAAGACGCTCTCTGATTTTAATTTTTTCGGCCGTCTGGGAGCTCCTTGTCCCTGACAGGAAGCGCCCGCGCACCATCAGCACGTGACATTTCCAAATGAAGGCCCACAGTTGAAGTTGTGAATCTGTGAATCACACCTGAGCGGCGACCTTCACCCAGGGATCAGACGCCTGGAAGCAGGGCTGCGGGCGTCCAGCCTCAGCACTCAGAGCACCAGCAGTTCCAGGCTGCGTCTTGATTGTGATTCATTAGAGCTGAATGGAATCGTTGGTATTCACTTTCCATTAACCTCCATGTCAAGCGTGTATAAATGCAGGAGCGCGGCTCCGGCGGCGACCTTTGACCCCCAGGCTTATTTTAGGCTGATCACAGTTAATGAGCTGTATCTGTTTGTCTGCAGCAGACTGATATTTTCAGTAATGAATCCCTCGGTGGCTCCCATCGCTCCTCTTTCTGGGTCACGTGTGGCGAGCTGCAGGCCGGGAGCTGCTCGTCGCGGCGGCGACCTCAGAACCTCCCCTGGCTGTGTCACTTCCTGGCCGGGCTCCAGCTCTCATCGCTGTGCCGCCTGCCGGCGTGGCGCTCACGCGGGCTCCTCTGACAGTCTTGGTGTTTGCAGCTTGTTAAAATGTGACGAGCGTTTGTGTTAAACATCCCGTCAGCTGCTCTCACACGCTGAAGCCACAATCTGCTGCACATTAACTGGAGCTGTGTAAACAGGAAGTGTCAGCTCTGCAGCGGGTCATGTCTCAATCATCACAAATCAGACTGAACAGTCTGTAGTTCCTTTTTCTATGGCGGATATTATACATGCTTCTGTTTGTAGGTGCAGGTCAGTCTGCCAGATTATGGATCCATACGTTAAGTTTTAATCATACAGGACAGGATGGATGTGACAGGATCAGAGTTCAGCCTCTTAGGTGTTTTCTGACCTCCTGCCGTCTCCTGCAGCACGGCCAGCAGCTCTACCGCCACATCTACCTGGGCTGCAAAGAGGAGGACAACGTCCACAAGAACTTCGAGCTGCTCTTCACCACGCTGGCCGTGCTGACCATCGAGCTGGCCAACGAGGAGGTGGTCATCGACCTGATCCGGCTCGCCATCGCTCTGCAGGTGAGACTCAGTTCACAAAGAATCATCGTAAAAGATCTGCATCATCTGCAGCTCTCAGGCAGGTCACATGACCGACTTGATGTTTACTCACATTTAAATCAGGGATTAAGACGGATTAGGACTGAATACATTAAAATACAACATTCTGGATGAATCAAACATCAGTGATATTACATAACATCTTATTATTGTAGAGTCTGTAACAACACACAGGTCTGATCAATACAGTCAAATCAGTGCAATAATAGATATATGCTTCATATCAGTTCATCAGTTTAGCTTTCCCACTGCTTTGATGTTTGTAACGTCACAATATTTAAAGGATTCTGGGTAAGATTAAAGCAAAGTGAGGCCTGGTCCACACAAGGATCGCCCGCTAAGAGGAGCTGGAATAGGCTGAAGAACACAGTGCAGCGAGAGGAGGAGAGGAAGACGAAGAAGAAGAAGCAGAAGAGGCCTAACAGAGAAAGAAGAGCAGCTGAGGTAGAACCAGAAGTCAGAACCTCAGAGCTCTGCTGCGTCCCCGTTTCTGCTTCTGAGGGTTCGTTTTGATGTTTAAACAACACGGAGCTCCTCACGCTCGGCGCTCTTCACTCTGGAGAGTCCTCCACGAGAAGACGAGTGCTTCTGCTGTCAGGTGTCACATTTCAGCGCCGCCGTCAGGAGGCGAGGCCGCGATGCCATCAGACTGGAGGCGGCGCACGCGTCCAATAAAAACCTCCTGCATGAAGCGTGAAGAAAGGCTGCTCACTTACACAGACACACACACACACAGACACACACACACACCAGCTGCTTGTTGGAGTGTCGTGCTGAGATCTTATCATTTCCAAATGTCACTGTGCTGTAGACAAGAGAAACACACACACACACATTCGTAGTAGCACTTTCTAAATCAGGACATCTTTAACCCTTTGAAGACATTTTTTTGTGTGTTTGTTTTTTATGATTTCATTCCACAGATTAGATCAGATAATCCTCATTAATCCCACAGTCACACTCAGCATCAGAAGTCGAACCATTAAACACAACAAACGTGTAAATGATCGGTTGTTACCATGACGACCACCCTCAGGTCGTCCCCTTACACTCTTTGGTCTGTGCAGGACATGTCTCTGACCAACGAGGAGAACATGCCCATGATCATCCGCTGCGGCATCATGGCGCTGGTGGCCGCTTACCTCAACTTCCTGAGTCAGATGATCGCCAACCCGCCTTTCTGCCAGCACGTCAGCAAGGTGCGTCCCCGCGGCGCCGCCGCTGCTCCCGCCGGGCACCTCTCTCGGCTCCCGTTTATTGAGGTTAACCCCTCGTTCTCTCTGCAGGTCATCGAGCTGAGGAACATGGACGCTCCGTACCTCCTGCCAGAGCACATCTTCAGGGACAAGTGTCCGTACGTACACACTGATCACAGACGCTGCTTATAGCGACACCTGTGGCCATTAGGGTCAACTGCAGTTAGCATCCTGCACGAGCTAGCAGCACATCAACTCCACCATCCAGCAGCTGTTTATTGAAAATATACATGTTCAAAGTTAGTCATGTTGACACCAAGAGCTGACCTGGTTGCTGAATTACTTATTGTTGGTGAAGACACGCCTGCTCCTGTGAGTTCAGGAGGACTTTTGATTAGCATTAGCCAGCTGGCTAACGAAGCCTCACGCTGTCTCTGGTTTCTTCTTGCAGACTGCCTGAAGCTTTGGACAAAGAGGACAGACAGCTGTACTTCCAGACAGCCGACATGGCCGAGTGTCTGGCGGGACCGGGATACAACGCAGAGAGACTGTCCATCCCCTACGTCCCCCAGGTCACAGGTAGGACCGCCGTCACATCTTAGTGAAACATGTCAGAGGACTGCAGGTGGAGACTGAACGTTTTCTTCTTCAGCCTTTTAAAACCGGTCCTCATGTGCAGCCAGAGACGTATCAGAGATGGAAACATGCGACTCTGTGTATGTCTGACGGCAGCAGAGTCAGATTAAAGGATTTCTGTCATGTTAGTGCTTTGTTTTCATGTCCGCGTGCCCTCTGCAGACTCAGCAGAAAACTCACTTTAAAAAGCCGCTGTCTGATGGAACATCTGCAGCAGTTCATGGGTTAAAAACAGAAAGATGTGATTAAAGCGCTAACCGGCTCGCCCTCTGTTCTCCCCCTCTCAGTGCTGTACACAGTAGGAAAGATCCTGCACAGGTGCAAGCAGACGTCCAGAGGTAACAGGTGGAGTCCTGTAGACGTAGCTGCTGTAGACCAAAAGTTTCATTCTGTCTCTCATAGAAGACAAACCGATGTAAACCTTTGTATGCTTTACCCTGGACTTTTCAGAGGTCCTTGAACGCATCATGTCGACAGTGTTTAGGCTTCGAATCCCGATATTTCCCAAGATTCAGTAAAAAACCAAAAGTTCTGCCCTCCTCAGCAACAAGCAGGAAGCCATGACATGTGCGCAGCAGTCACATGACCAACACTCAGACTGTCTGATGCTGGAGGCTGAGGCCGTACTTGTGCTTTATGTCAGAGGAGGCGGCTCAGAGACCTGAGATGTTTGAAACTTTTGCAGAACTCTTTGACCCGGTTGAGCTGTAGCTTCCTCCACACGTACACACTGAGTTAACCCCTCCCCCCCCGCAGCGATGGGTAGCGTGTAGTGTTGCGTCCTGGTAGTTGGTCAGAGGACCCGTGCTGTGTGTAGCTGTAGACGTCACACTGATTTGATCACTGCTTCTAACTGTTTCACCTGCTTCACATGTGGACGTGTCTCGGTGAGTACACGCAGAGCGCCGCGGCTCTGAAGCTGTTTGTCATGAGGAGCAGCGCTGCGTCCTCAGCTGTAGCTGCCGGCTTCCTGTTTTCTTTGCTGTAACAGACAGTCTGTCAGTGTTTACGCTGCGCCGCTCCGATCAGCTTCCTCATTGGAGCCTTCAGTCACTCTCACCGTGTCTGATCACATGACCTCGGCGTGGAGCTGCTGCTCCTGACGCCGCCATGTGGACAAACACAGACGTGTTTTTTTGGTCAGCATCAGATGGATCGGTTCCTCTGATGATGTCACACGCTCCCATCAGGAAGCATGATGGAAAACAAAGGCTCCATCATCAGAGCATGGCCGCATTTAGGCTTTTGATGTGTTTTGTATTTGTTTAGTTTGTAAATATTTGACTTGAAAATCAAAATCGTGCAGCAGCTTTGCAGCAAAAGAATGTGTTTGTTGTAACTGTCTGAAGTCTACAGAGCCCTCTGCTGGCATGCTTAAAAAATAAATCAGCTGTGGCCAGGAGACACCACCTGATGGCCCCTCCAATGGCTCCACCTTCGACCCTAGAGACGATGCGCAGGGAGGGGACGCTCACCGCTCCCGTGCACCCCTGTCCATGAATTCATGATTGATTGATTGATGAATTGTAATACTACTATATATAATATAATAATAATAACAACACTAATTTTTGGCCACGAAATCTTTCTTTTTTTGACCATGTCAGCAGAGGGGCTCCGTAGACCTCAGTGTTTATCCAAGGTTCTGTTAAATAGATCTGTTTATTTTATACGTTGTTTTCTTGGCTGACTGTCAGAGAATATTGTTTTATATCATTTTTTTCTTATTTTAAAACTTTAATTAAATGGACAATTAGATTTTTTAAATAATTGTGTGACTTTATTGTGAATATGTTCCATTTATTTCTTTAGTTTTTGTGGTGGAAACATGAAATGTGTGTGATGTGTGGAGCAGGCTGTGTCCTGGAGGCCGGACCCTCGGCCGTCCTGAGGGCCTCTGGCAGCACAGCTGATCCAGACTCTGCTGTGACTCTCTGTCTCCTGCAGATGAAGACCGGCTGACCAGGAGGAAGAGCTTCGTGGACACCATCTCCCTGCAGGTGGACATCATGTCCAGCAGTCTTCCAGACAAGGTCAGCTGACCGTCCACATGAGGTTTGAGGTGTGTCTGTGAGAGCAGCAGGTGGACGTCATGTCCTCTGTCTCTGTCTGTCTGCAGTCCCAGCTGGCTGAGGAGATCACGTTTGAGACCCTGAAGAAGGCCATCGGTAAGAACACAGTGTGTTGTGAAGAGGAGCGCCCTCATCCTTCAGGCTGGGCATCACGTGACAGGAAGCAGGAACCTGTGACTTCCTGTTAACCCCTTAAAGACTGACAGGTGGTCTGTGTGCTTACAGACACCACCGGCTTGGAGGAGCAGGAGCGGGAGAAAAGGCGTCAGGTGATGGAGAAGTTCCAGAAAGCTCCGTTTGAGGAGATCGCTGCTCACTGCGAGTCCAAGGTGAAAAAAGGACTACACCTTCATCACCTCCATCACCTCAGATACACATACGCGCACACACACACACACACACACACACACACACACACACACACACACACACACACACACACACAGACTCCTCTCACTGCAGACTGTGTGTTTTCCAGGCAAACATGCTGCACGACCGCCTGGCACAGATCTTTGAACTCACTATTCGGTAAGAGTTTGTTCATAAACATCCTTTTCAGTTTTATTTTGAAAGTTTCGGAGGATTTCCTGTTTAGCACGATATGCTATGTATGATTAGCATGGATGCTAAAGGCTCAGTAATAATAACTGTACACATGGGCTGGTTGGATTATAATCTGTAACATAAAGTCCCCTGTGGGATTAATAAAGTATCGGCCTATCTATCTGTTAAAGTGACTCTAACATCTGGCCCCTCTGTGGCCCTGCAGGCCCCCTCCCAGCCCGTCCGGAGTGGTTTCCATCTCAGCGGGACACCCCCAGCACCAGTCCGTCCCCGTCTACGAGATGAAGTTTCCAGACCTGTGTGTCTACTGAACACACACACACCAACAACACTCTGCATTAAAAAAGCCAAGAAAGAACCACACACACCTGCCCTCCACCGTCCGCTCACAGCAAGCTAAAAATGCTAATGATCAGACTTTAAGTGTGATGTCATCGTTAAACCAGTCTGTGTTCATCCCTATGACCCGAGCCGCTGCTCTTTGTCTCCCCTCTCACTAAACCTGCGAGTCACGACGAACAGAACAACAAACACACCGCTTCCACACAGCTGCCGCTCAGTCTGAGGCTCCACGCTTTGTACAGACGCCGTGAGAAAGGGTTAAAAGCAGCTGCAGGCCTCAGACGTGAAGCTGACTTTAGCTCCACAGGTATCATCGCGCCTCCTCAGTCACAGCTTAGTAGAAACATCTGAGCTCAGCTCAGGTCCACGAGGGAGACACAAAAAAGCATTGTGGCCATGATGCGTTCAAGAGCTCCTGAAAATGTGATTTTTACGCTCGGACGTGAAGACAAAAAATTACATTTAGTCAGTTTTTTATTAGCCAACGTAGGCGCAGAGTTTGAAAGTGGAAATGGGCTCATTGATCAGTTCCGGTGGAGCCTGGATGTTGGAGGGTTGGGGGTGTGTCCGGGCTATAGGCGCCACGCCGAACAAACGTCATCAGATCTTCCTTCAAACTAAAAAATGTTATTACAAAGTTTAAAAATTTGAATCTTTACCAGCAGAGGGCGCTGAGCACAAAGCATTCGACAGATATAAAAATATTATAAATATATATATTAGTCAAATGGTAAGCACATATTTCCTCACTCCTGGATCCCTCTGTCCACACTGTAAGGTTCTTGTTTGCTGTTAGTTGTGAGCACTTTGTATGTAAGATGCAGTTCCCCTCGTGAACAGTGGGGGCAGTATACCTGCAGACTTTGGATGGGTTGTTTTTGTTTTGCTTGGATACATGTTAGGAGTACAGTCACATGCTTCAGCGATGCTAACTTTAATTATTTGTTATGCAAACTGTACTTTCCTGTGTGTGTGTGTGGCGCCCTCCTGTGGTTGTGCTGGGGCGGGGCTTGTAGTCATGGTGGTCGTTGGGTGTTGATGCTTCATGCTAACGGTGTGTGTCTGTCATGAGGCTGTCTGGCTGCAGGTGGCGCTCTTCCTCCTCACAGCTTTGTTGGCAGCGTTGTTTTTTGTTGTTGTTCCTTTGCCACAGACAGAAGTCATTCTCCTCCAGTTTCCTGATCTAAGGCTGCTTTTAAAGAGCGGTTGGAGGAGCCAGCCGCCCGCCTGGAGCCATATGCAGAGATTCATTCCAAGGAGGAGGCATTAATATTAATGGTCCGCTCTGATATGAAGCGCGGGTTAATCATCGGTGCTTTTTCAGCCGCCGCCGTGCGGCCATGTTTTGTTTTGTCACACGGCTGCAGGAGCTGTTTTTTGGAGCGAGGCGCTTCATATGTGGCGTAGCTGCAGCTGTGATCTGTAATAGCAGATGGTTATCAAACATTTCTCTCTGATCCGAGCTCAGTGTGGGAGGAAGAAAATCCCTCCAGCTGGAGGAAGACACCTGCTGCCACCTCACAGCCCAGGGTCAGAGCCACGGGTTAGCGGCGAGGCGCCGCGGCGTGTCGTCCAGAAATAGAAGGATGGAGTGATGAGATGGAGCGATGAGATGGAGCGCTGCATGTGGGAGGAGGTTTTCTGTGTGGATGTCTCAGAGGGTTTGTGTAAAGTTGTCGGGTGCTGGTTGTGTTTCTGGAAAGGGCTCAGATGTTGTGTGTCTGTTAGAAGCAGCTTCTGTCTGTCTTTAGGAGGCTGCGGTCATGTGATCGGTGCAGAGGTCATGTGATCGGTGCAGAGGTCATGTGATCGGTGCAGAGGTCATGTGATCGGTGCAGAGGTCATGTGATCGGTGCAGAGGTCATGTGATCGGTGCAGAGGTCATGTGATCGGTGCAGAGGTCATGTGATCAGTGCAGAGGTCATGTGATCAGTGCAGCGGTCATGTGATCAGTGCGGTTAGCAGAGCTAGCATCAGTGCTATCAAACGTTTCCTCCAGCTCTGATGACCTTTATCCTGCCAAAACCAGGCCTGGAGCTCTTCATCGTGTCACATGCTCAGCAGCAGTGAAGCTAACCGTGTTAGCCTGATGCGCCCACAGAGTCTGTCAGACACAGGATGATGTAGCCTAGCTAGGGCTGCATCCACTTTGCTGGAGCTGCTGATCATGTGACGTGACTCTTCACAGGGTTAAAAGAGGAAGCGGCGCCGTGTAGGTTAGCTAAAGATTCAACATGTCCGCCCAGTCAATGAAGCTAATGCAGCCAAAAACTGCACTTCCTGTCCATCAATAAATGACTCAGCTTACATGGTAAGATCATTTGTTTGGATGTTTAGGCAGCTCAGCGGTTAGAGATGTACCAAAGCGTGACGTCATGTAGAACATGCAGCTGCTGAGCGACAGGATTGAGCGACAGGATGCTGAGCGTGCATGGGCCTCATACTCCCACCATGTTAAAGGTCGCTGACGGATCCTTAGTGTAAAATAGAATGTGTGTTGTGATGCAGCTCGGCCTGTTCGTCTCTGATAATGAACTTATCAGGAGGTGGATTTAAATCCAGGCCAGCAGGGGGCGCTGCTCAGTGTGTTTGATGGATGCATGCTCTCCTGTCTTAGCCTCAAACTCTGGCTCTTTGTGACTCATAGCTCTTATGAACGTGCGTTATAGCAGGTGACTGCATGATGTCTTAGCAGCAGAGGAGGAGAGGGGGATGCTGGGAACTTATGCTGAAATTGGAAAAAAAAAAAAACATCTAAACGAGTTTGATCGAGCCGGAATCAGGCGGCGACGACTTGTGTGTTTAGATGCGGCTGTAACCACAGCGTCCTCTGATGAATGTGTCATTACAGTATATCTTATATTTTTGTATTTTGATGCACCGTGTATCGTTGCCTGGTAGAGATTGATCAGATTTATTCACAGTAATGAGGACGGATGCTGGATTCTTCTTTTAGTGTACGTGTGCAGGAGGAATGCTCTGTGGTATCGCTTCAAACGTGTGGGCAGATGAAGTGTTAAATCTACAGTCAGATATTTTTGGATAATGTATTAAATCAGTGCAATCTGCTAATCTTAGATTTATTTTTACATCCGATAATCCTCGCAGACAGACTCCGCTCCAGAGTCAGGAAGTGTGACGTCACATGACAAAATATTCATGCTAACACTGCTAGCAGTAACGGCTAATTTAATCTGGGAACATCAGAAAGTCAGATTTGACGGAGGACATGATGATTGACAGCCTCTGCTAGCCAGTTTAGCTAATGTTTTTAGCCGTATATGAGCTTCAGTCCCAAATGATTGTAAATGGAAGTTTTGTATCTTTGGCGCCCCCCTGCGGTCAAATAAAATAGTGCAGGTCAAGCTTGAACCTGGGAACAGGTGTCTGAACTTTTATGCTAACGCTGCTAACAACAACAGCTGCTAGCAAATCTGGTCAACGTTATCGAGGCCAGTGAGCGTCAGATCGTCGGGTTTGTTCTGTGGAGGTGAACATGGAGGACGTGATGTCATGGCGCTTTTTGTGAGTCTGGAGCGGACTCTGTCCTGAGCCGACGTGTTTAGAGTCGTCTGAATAATAACTTTATATTTAATCGATGTTGTTCGAATCATAGCAGCAGATTAAAATACGTATCAGCACTTTGATCACTGTACCACAGCTAAGTTTTTATTCTGATGTGTCGCAGAGTCCTCCTGACAGCTGCGTCCATGGAGATAAGGGAAACATGGAGGGGCTGACACACACACACACTGCTGACCTGCCTTACTCAGAATGCTGGACACACACTCACACACACACACACACACACACACACACACCCCCAGCTGTCCGGAGGACGTCCTCCAGGCCACCAGCTTTAGTTGTTTTGAATGTTTGTGATGCAGCAGTTTGAATCTTTGTGCCAGTTTCCAGATGTCACGTCTGTGTTCAGCCTCCACAGTGACAAACATACCAACACTTCAACCACTAGATGGCGCCGAGGCTCGGCTCGGCTGCTGCTGCTTCGCCCGTAACAGGACTGACCATAAAAATAAATGAGCTTCATCCACCCGAAGAGCAGCAGCAGCAGCAGCGGGGGCGGAGCCTCGGTGCTTTACAGTTTAATAGGAACATGTGAGATTAATGTTGATCAGAATAAATAAAGTGTTTCTATCAAACCCTCGAGCTGTGATGTCATCATGTTCTCAAAGAATTCAGTCTGATGCTTTGATCAATAAATTTATTCTGAGAGAAAATCACACTGAGCTCTGATTTTAAACGCAGCTCAGACACAAGGACGCTCGGCTCTAGACCTCCTCCTCCTCTTCTTCTACCTCCTCCTCCTCCTCTTCTTCTACCTCCTCCTCCTCCTCTTCTTCTACCTCCTCCTCTTCTTCTACCTCCTCTTCCTCCTTATGTTCTTCCTCCTCCTCTTCTTCTTTTTCTACCTTTTCTTCCTCCTGCTCCTCTCCCTCTCTTGCTCCTGGTCTCCCTGCTGGTCTCGGCCCGTGGCTCGGCCTGTGGTTGTGGGTTTGGATCCCGCTGAGCGTGGACGGCTCTCTGCTCTCGTCACTGGACGCCGGAGGAGGAGTCGCGCTGCCTGGGGATCCAGCTGGAGGATTTACCTGCTCTTCATCCTTCAGGTCAGAACTTTCATCACTGCAGAACAGAAGATTTGATGATGTGATTTATGTTCATGTGTTAAACTGCAGCACTCACTGTTGCCATGGTGACGTGATGATGTCAGCCATTCACAAACTGTAAATTTCTTTTAAAGATATTTTACAGAATTTGAGGTTTCGCTGTATGAAAATGTTACATTATGTTTTGTAGTTGTTTGAGGATCAGGTCTGACCTGTCTGGTCGTCGGTGCGGCAGCGGCGGTGGCGGTGCCTCTGTTTGTGTGGCCGCCTCCTGCTCGCTGCTGGTGTTTCCTTCGTCCAGGTCTGACGTTTCTCCCTGCGACGCCGCGCTCTCCTCGCTGGACTGAGGCGAGGCCCGCAGAGGTTTCGGGGGCCTGCTGGCCCGGCGACACGGCGGCCCCTGGCCGCGGCACTGCTGGGAGGGCAGGCTGTGGTTAAAGTGCGCCGCCGCCATGCACTCAGCCGTGGTTTTGTCGCACACACACTGAAGCTTGTCGCACACGGAGACGCCCTGACCTGAGGAGGAGATCAGAGACAGCGGCGTCCTCTGTCACATGACCGGTGAGTGCGTCACTGTGTGTGTGAGGTCGTGTTTCTGTACTCACACCGCGGCTTCCCGCTCTCACAGGAGACCTGAGCGTTGAGCTTCCTCTCGGCCCTGCAGCCCATGGAGCTGATCTGCTTCAGGCAGCAGTGATGGAAGAAGCAGCACCTGAGGAAGAGGAGCAGCGAGACCTGTTGGCGTCTTCCTCACCCTGACACTGTGCTAGCAGGCTGTGTGCCGCTGACCTGTCCAGCTGGTCCTGAGGCTGCCCGCCGCCCTCCTGCCCGCAGTAGCAGCCGTACATCTCGTACTCGTGCGGGCAGCGGCCCGTGAGGCAGTGCAGCATCTCGCCCAGCGCCGGCATCTCCCGCCTGGACCCGTCGCTGCTGTACAGGCTGAAGGAGCGGCTGCACTCTGGTTGGAGGAAGCACAGGTCAGTGTCAGGAAGCTGCACCACAGCAGGAAGCAGCAGCAGCTCCAACCTTTGCTGTCGGGCTGCAGCTGGAGGTCGGTCAGCCCGACGGACTCCAGCAGGGACCAGGCGAAGAACGGCACCGTCCTCTTCTGAGCCACGCCCCAGTCTGCAAACACACAACATGCACGACAGCATGACAACAGGGCAGACACGCGGGCCGGACAGACACGCGGGCCGGACGAGCTGCTGCTTCATGCTGCTGGTCACCTGCGTCCGTCTCCTGCGAGCTGTCCACCCGCTCCCCGTCCTCACACGGAGGTTTGTCTGTCCTCTCCTCCTCCTCCTCCTCGGACTCGGTGGTGGTGGTCTGTGCTGCTGCGGTGGAGGTGCTGCTCTCAGGCCGCGGCCTGGTGGGTGTGGCTCGTCTTCCTGCTGTCGTCGTGGTGATGGGTCTCGGTGATGGTGCAGACGCTGGAGGCTGTCGACCTGGAGCAGGTGAAGTCAGAGGAGACCTGCTTACTTATTGTTTACATCTTAGTGTCACCACTCAGGCTGTGAAAGTGTCCGGCTCTGATCGTGGTCACATGTCCACAGTCTGACACAGGGAAATACGTTTTTGAACCAGAACATGTTAAATTCTGTTTTAACATGGAGGTCTATGGGGATCGACTCTGTTTTAGAGTCTTGGTGGGGACAGGGAATGAATGGTCATTAGATGCTGTTTGGTCACCTGGACTCAGAGCAGCAGGCGGCGGCGGCAGCGGCGCCACGTCCTCCTCTGCTGAGCTGGCCGGAGCTGCGGCACTGCTTCCTGTGGTGGTTGTAGAGAATTCTGGGAAATGGAGAGGAGTGTGTGTGTGTGTGTGGATCAGCTGACGCACAGTGAACAGATACATTTGACTTCCTGTTTGTTGAAGCAGCCTCTGACCTTCAGGCGGCCTCGTCTCCTCTGAGGCCGGGGGTGTGAACGTGGCGCTGGCACCGCCTCCACCTGCAGAACAACAGGCAGTCAGCGGTGACGTGTCAAAACATTTCACACGATTAAACCCAGAAATGAGAAGAAGGAGCCCTCCGTCCTGGAGTTAAGGAAATACACATTAATGTCTGTGCTGACTGAGACGCCCGTCAAAGCCTCGGGGCGTAATTACAGACGCCATCGACAGGGAAATGACCACTTTAGCTGCTACATGTTGTTCAGCGGGGTGAGTATCGAATCATCTGGCAGCTCTGTGTGTGTGTGTGTTAACCAATCAGTCAGCCGTTCCTGTGTCGGCGCACACACACACACACACACATATGTATTATTGCCTCCTCTGTGTTAGTAACAGCCACCAGGGGGCGATGCTGATGTCATGTCATCCATCTTTATCTGTGGTAAACTCGGACTGACCTGTCAGAGAAGCTGCGGCCGGTGTCGGGCTCTGTTCCACCTCCCCAGACTCCTCTGTGGGGACCCTGGGTGGTGTCGCTGCTGACGGTGTTGTGGTGCTTTTGATGGTTGCTGACGGTGTTGTGGTGCTTTTGATGGTTGCTGACGGTGTTGTGGTGCTTTTGATGGTTGTGACTGTAGAAGAAGAACGGTATGTTTTTAGCTCCGTGTGCTGAATCTTTTTGGAGTCGCTGTGTTGACTCACTGTGTTCATCAGACGCTTCCTGCTCCTCTTCATCTTCACCTTCCTCTTCCTCAGAAGACACTGGACTGACTTGAGGTCTTGCAGACATCATGGATGAAGTAGTGGCGATGACTAAAGCTGCGAATGAAACACAGGTTTATCATGTGATCCTTTTATCATCATTTGTTATGCTTCACCTTTTGTCACCTTCCTCAGACGACTCCTCCAGGGTGGGCGGTGTCGGCTCTCTGGGAGTTGTAGTCTGAATTGATGGTGTGATGTCATGGAGTGATGTCAGTGTTTGGGTTTGATTCGTTTGTTTCATGTCTTCATCAGCAGAGCTCAGAGAAGAGTTCCACAGTGATTCTGCATGACTGATGAAGAGGGAGTCTGAAAACAAAGAATTCAGAAAAATGTTTTTAGACTAAGATAGAATATTTCTTCTGCCACAAAGTGTGATACGTAGAAAAGATTGAAGCAAAGCGTCTGGACTTGTAGTTTTCCTGAAGACGTTTCGCTGCTCATCCAAGCAGCTTCATCAGTTCTAACTCCACTTTAAAAATAATCCAGTGAAATATCTGATGCAGCATTTATGGATTATGTATAGTGATTTCTTTAAAATGCAAAATTTTTCAAAAATTCAGATTTTAGTGCCAATTCAACCTTCCATTTCTCCATAACTCTGCAGTATTTTTTCATGAAACTCACTGTGGTGATGAAGGAGACCTTTAAAAATAATCCAGTGAAATATCTGCTGCAGCATTTATGGATTATTTATAGTGAGTTTTTTAAAAATGCAAAATTTTTCAAAATTCAGATTTTAGTGCCAATTTAACCTTCCATTTCTACAAACTCCTGCAGTATTTTTTCATGAAACTCACTGTGTGGATAGAGGAGACCTTCTTTGACAATAATCCAGTGAAATATCAGGTGTATCCTTTATGGATTATTTATAGTGATTTTTTAAAAATGCAAGATTTCTCAACAGGGCCATGATGGGGCTGGATCATGATCATTTAAATATCTGCAGAAATATTCTGTATTATTTCCATGACTTAAACTGTTTAAATAAACTTGAGCATCTTATTTTTCCCTCCTCCTGCTTCTCGTGTTTCTTCCTACACTTCCTGGGAGGCAGCGTTTGGAGAAGCTTTTATGAATTGGACGTCGGATGAATCACTGCTCGGTTATAGAACTCATACAAACACTGAAATAAAAAGAACTCCATCTCCAGCTGAGAGTACGTCTGTTGTCAGTCGTGACTGAGATGCTGAGTGTTACCATCTCACCTGGGCTGAATGCAGGAGGATTGTGGGTCATCTGATCTTTATTTGTCTCTTCCTGCTCCAGCTCCTCCTCCGCCAGCGTCTCATTCAGATCTGTAAAAGCAGAGAATGACAGGAAACGTCTGAGCCAAGTGAGTCATCGAGCAGCGGGAGTCCGACAGCGGGGAAAGTATTTCTGGTGTTTGGACCGTCAGCGTTCAGCCAAATGTTAATTTTTAACAGCTTGGAAAAATACAAGTTTGCCAGAAAAGTAGCAGAGAGCACAGATGGAGGAGTGACACAGAGTGCTGCTACCTTTAGAGAAGAAGCTCAGGTGTGTCATCTCTTCTTCCTCCTCCTCTGCCTCCCCTGCACCACCTGCACCATCCTCCAACTCCTCTGACAAAAAAACAACAGTAAAGTTCCTGATGCTGCTCAACAACACGAGCTGCTGATATGCACAATATGACAAACATAATATACGAGATTTGCTGCGTACATAAGCACAAAAAACAAGTCTGACATGAAAATGCTCAAAGAAAGAACCCTGTGACAGTCTTGTTTTTAGTGATTTTGTCTGAGGTCTGTACTAGGGATGTCCCAATCAGGTTTTTTTGCCCTCGAGTCCGAGTCATTTGATTTTGAGTATCTGCCGATACCGAGTCCCGATCCGATCCTAGCAACTCAGTCTTGCAGCAAAACCTGTGTGTGTTTGTGTGTGTGTGTGTGTGTGTGTGTGTCTGTGTGTGTGTGTATGTGTGTGTTTGTGTGTGTGTCCAGCGCGCACGCTAGGAGATTTCACACATGCAGCGGCTCATCGAGGTCTCGAACCAGGACCTCCCGCACCAAAAGCAACTGTCATACCCCTACACTACAGGACACAGAGCCACCCTGCACAGAAGGCGTTAACTTTGAGAGTGCTAATAAATATATTCGAGTCCTGATCAGGAGGTAATGTCCGATTCCGATCGAGTCTGAAATCACGTAATCGGGCCCGATTTCCGATCACGTGATAGGATCGGGACATCCCTAGTCTGTACACAGCAAAAACAGCAGAGAGATTGTCTTTGGACTAAACGACATCATTTTAGGATTTAATTCAAGAACATGTGTTTCTATAATGAGTTTAATGAGAGGCTAAAATGTGCCTACATGTGGGAGGTGTCAGATTTTACCCTCTGCTCGTCCCCGTGTTAAACCTCTGACCCGTGGGCCAGTTAGAGGGCTTACCAGCCGGCGTCAGCAGGAAGGGCGTGCCCGGCGGCGTGGTGAGGAGCTCACCATCGGTCCAGGCGGTGTCACTCTGGTTATCGGCGCCACCGGTCATTAGCGGGTCCATCTCTGCTGGTCAGACACAATAAGAGCTGAGGGCAGGTGGCAGCCATCATTTACCTGTCTGCTGTGTGAAGGTGACGTCACCATGGCAACCTGTGACTTTTATTCCACTGTTTTTTCACTTTTTAGTTGAACTTCCAGTCAGATGATCAGTATCTGTGTTTGTTATTTTAAAGAATGAAACTGGATTTTCTGACACTCCAGGTTCACTTGAACCTCTCTCAGCTCTGTTTCTCTGAAGTGAACTGGGCCATGAAACAGACTCTTACCTGCTGACAGGAGGGACGAGTTGGAGAAGTCGTAGCTCACAGAGGCGTTTACAGCTGAGAGGACGTCTGCAGAGAAGAAGGATGAATCAGACAGATGTTACCAGCCACAGAGGCTGAACGGAGGAGCAAACTGAGAGAGAATGATCTGCATATTTAGCTGCTGAATGCTGCTCCATGTCAGATGAGCCTTTTTAACTCTTTAATCCCTATTGGACCAGGTCGAAACCAGATTAAAACCAACCTACAAGTGTTCTTTTTAAACAGACCAGTGTTGTGTGTTTTTACTCTGACATGTTTCGACTGCTTCCTGCAGTCTTCTTCAGAAGTCATGTGACGTGTCTGCCAGCTGATTTATGCAGGTTGTGGCGCTGTTCCCCTACTACTCCAGGTAGTAGGGGAACAGCGCCATCTGTAATATTGCATAATCGGCAATGAGGACAACAAATTCAAACGTTGGATTAAGGAGGCAATCGAAATCAGAAAGCAGGCGGAACAGCACTGTCCCACACCTGGGACACAGTGCTGAAGAAGCTGGACTACAGATGGCGCTGTTCTCCTACTACCTGGAGTAGTAGGAGAATGGTGCCACAACCTGCATAGATCAGCTGGCAGACACGTCACCGGTGACATCACATGACCTGAAGAAGACTGCAGGAAGCAGTCGAAACATGTCAGAGTAAAAACACACAACACTGGTCTGATCGAAAAGAATACTTGTAGGTTATAGAAGGTGAAGACCAAATGAACCTTGTTGAAATATTACAGATTAAAACCAGGTCCAACATATTCTCCTTAAAATTCATTTCAAACCAAGTGCACCCCCTAAGCTGTTCTAACAGACAGACTGCTGAAACCTGCAGCCTGATTTAAAGCTGAACTGGGATCCGTCCAGAAAAGGTTTTTGATGAAATGTTGTACAAAGTGAATTCACAGCTGAGGCGGGGGCTGTGAGCAGAAACCATCTGACGGGCCTCCTGCAGGCTTTACTAACTTTCCCTCTGAAGTTGCTCCTCCACTTTAATAACCTCCACCTCAGCCTCCCCGGCTGAGAGCAGCTCAGCTGGGCACCGCGTCTATATTTGGAAGCGAAGGGATCAAAGGAGCTCGGTAAGTTTTTCTTTCCGGGCTGTGCGTGGGCGGGAAGCTGCAGGATCAGACGTCAGGAGGTCACGGTTTTAATTGGCTGGAGTGTGACTCAGCCTTCTGCATTTCACCCAATCAATTGTTTCCTGTGATATGACTCGGCCGACCCGCTCTGAACGTGACGCACCGCCTCACGCTCAGAGCTTCGGCTGAAGTGTGCTGACGTCACTCAGACTCACCTGCTCCTCCAAAGCCTCCGTCCACAGCGGCGCCCGGCGGCTCTGAAACACAGAGTCACACTAATGAGACCGTCAGGCTGCTGTCAAACACCGAGCACAGAATCAGAGCTAATGAGGCCAGCTGCTGCTAGAAGCTCCGGGTGGCTGATCAGATTCACTCTGCAGCACCATGACGAGCCAGAGAACAAGGCGAGGTGGTCTGACCGCCCAGAGTCCAACGCATTACAGAGGGGGACAGACTAAAGAGGTACAAACATAACTTAGAGGGAGCTGGAAGCCTGTCCAAATCCAAGCACAAAGCAAGGCCCAGACATTGATTATGCTTATTTTTGAACTAAGCAAGTAATAAAATCCCTCGTGTTGTCACATCTTGACTGCTGCCCAGCAGTCTGGTCCAATGCTTCTAAATTACAATTAAATAAAATTCAGTTCACTCAGAACAGAGCTGCAAGACTCGCTCTGCAGTGCTCACTCAGGTACAGGGTTGAAACATGCATACTGACTTGTCATGGTTGAGAGCTGGCTCTCAGCTTGTAGCCTGATTCTGTTTTTAAAAAACATTTATACATCCGCTGACCCTTCCTGTCTCTATTCTCAGCTGGTGCCAGTGAAGGTCACAACTACAGCACCACATGCTTTGAGAGGTGCTTCACCGAACCCAAACCCAAATCAGACTCTTTAAAAAGAGCAACTGTTTACTGGAATAAACTCCCACAATAACTGGTTTCTATCACCAGCAGAGAAAGTTTCAGGAGAAGGCCGAGACAAGGCGTTGTACTGAAAGAGGTTTCTTTGGATTTTGGTTAATAACCTCTTATGTATGCTTATCATGATGTGAATGTTCAGATTAGCATAGGAACCTTTAAATGTATATGTTGTAGTTTTTAATGTTCTAATCATGGACCCCAGGAAGAACAGTTGCTGCTGAGGCAGAGACTAACAGGGATCTATAATAAACCATCTAATGCCAGGTCTCACACAGACTAAAGCCAGGTTCAGAAGAGTTCCCTGAATTCCCCTGGGATCAATAAAGTATCTATCTAGTCCAAGACCCTCCCAAGGCATGGCCCAAATCCAGTCTAAATTCAAGTCCAACCAAAGCCGGTCTAAACCCTGTCCCACACCACATTAAAATAAGGTCTAAAGTCAGGTCTAACTGGACTCCACACCAGCCTAAAGCTGCTTCATTTTGTCTGTATTCATGTCTGTATTCCGCTGTGCATCATGCGGGACACTTTGGTCTCACCTGTTCCATGTGCAGAACAGGCCGACTCGGCCAGGCCTCTCAGTGACCCGTTGTATGGACTCTGAGTCACACAGTGGACGGCAGCCTGGTCACATTCACAGAACCTCTGCTGGCAAAAGTCCCCGACGTCTGAGAGACAAAAGAGACACCGTGACTTCATGTCCTCACTCAGGACCGTCCGTTAGTACAGTCAGACATGTATCTTCGCCTAAGGCAAGTTTCATGTTTTGGGTTTAGGTAGTTTCTGTCTAAAAGACATACATGAAGCTGTAGCCAGAAGCGAGTTAGCTTAGCATAAGACAGGACTTTCAGAGTGAATACAAACAAGCTTATTTGGCTAAAGGTCTCACCACAGCTGGAGTTTGCTGATGCTGCACAGGTGAAGTTGTACGGGGGCAGAGGCAGCTCCTGCCTGCAGGGGGCAGCGTTCTGGTAACACAACCTGTGAGTTTCACAGCAGCTGCAGAAAAGAAGACATCAGGGGAGAAAAGAGAGCGAGGTTAGATTATTTATCAGCAGAGAGCATCACATTAAAATGAACGTCGGCCATGGAGACACAGTTAATCCGGAGGACAACAGATAAAACTGGACGTCCCTCTGTTTAATCAGTAACATCCTGTATGTGCTGGGGGGTGGTGGGGGGCTCTTACGTGTCCAGAGGATCCACCGGCTCTCCGGCTGCCATGTATCTGCACGAGCAGCCATAATCTTCCAGGTCACGTGGACAAATCCCGGCCTCACAGCGAAGCTTCGACACAAAGTTCAGCAGCGAGGGGAAATTATTGAAGACCGAATGGAGCCAAGTGAAGCGCAGGCCGAGACAATCTGCCAGAGGAGGAGATGGAAGCTGAATAGATAAGTGCTGGCAGGCTGTGAGGAGCAGAGATTCTGTGGTCCTGCAGGTGGAGAGCGGGCTGATTTAATCATAGATAATCCTGTTGGCAGGTTCCAATAACCCGAGTCCAGAGCAGCATGCAGGGCCCGGTATTATTCAGGCAGACTGTGGGAGGCCCAGAACATCACAGCTGCTGAATCAGACCACCTTCATGTAGACAACAGCCTCCAATGTCACACAAAGTCAGACGACTGAGTCAGACTGACGATTACACCCTGACCTGCTGCTGGATCCCACACCCACCCAAACAATGGCTCTTTATTTACCGAGACAATCACGGCTTCAAACAGAGAACTCTGCAGAGAGGGAGCGCCCCAGAGCTCTGACCTAGACCCTCTGAAACACTGTAAATACAGTGGAATCACTCTGAGCAGACTGGAGGTGTCGAAAGATCAAATGGTCTGAGTGTTCGTCATGTGACCGCTTGGCTTCAGTTCAAACCCAGACATGGAGAATACACAGTGTTTCAGCGTGCTGTGACGTTTGTTCAGTGTTATGATGAATAACGATGTTTCGTTCTCACCGGTCATGTGATCTGGGTTTTGGTCGCCGGCCTCCGGGTCTGGACAGAAGACGGAGCTGGCAGAGAGCGCTGAACACACACAGGACCACACAGTGATGAGCACATCACATGTTACTGAGCAGGACATGAACACTGACCACACTCATGTTACTGTAGGAGTTACAGAGGAACTTTCCAGCTGTCAGACTGTGATGGGACGTCTCCGCCTGGCTGAGGCATTAGTGATCATTCATTAAGGATAAAAGCTAACTCACCGTGTGGAAGAGCAGACAGCATGAACATCCACATCAGAAACATGACTCGGACCTGCAGTCAGAGGTGAAACGGTTAATCTCACCAGCATCATCTTTGGCTCTGCCTGCTACAGGACTGGAGACGGAGCAACCAGAAGAAACCAAGGTGCTAACAAAAAGGCTAAAAGGGCTCTGAGTAGTAGGTTAAACCTGACATCTTACCTTATTGGCTGTGCGTCGGCTGCAGAAGTTTCCTCATTGATCAGAAGTGACTGTTAAACTCTGTGTCATGGTAGCGAGGCGCTCGGCTCTGTTAGCAGCCAATAAAGGCTCAAACCTTTTTAGAGTTTCACAGAATAAACTCTGTGTTTATCAGTCCTAGCTGAGGAGGCAGGGCCCGGCTCTCATTGGCTATCATGTGACATCTGAGCAGGAGCTTATCGTGCCTTGATTCCTGTGCAGGTATTTGAGCGGAGGTGAGGTCCTGACAGGGGGGACCCACAGTGTGGTCTTTGTCCTGCAGGGGGGCTGGATCTGTGACCCCGGGGTCGACCTGCTCTTATCTGATTCAGATCAGTGACCGCCTGCAGGGAGGGTGGTGTGGTTTAATAACGGGGGTGTGATAGGGGGGGCATTGTGTGGGACAGGTGCATCTGTGGGGGGGGTGCAGATGTTCACGTCCACAGGAAGTGGGTACGATTACAGACGCTCCTACAGAGCAGCGGCCTGTGGATGGGTCTGGAGTCATGAGATATCCTCTGATGCTGTCGTCTTATCATCCCTGTCTTTTGCCTGTAAGGCAGAACCGTCTCCTGCTCAGGCCCTAAAGCCCCCCCCCTGTGCACGTTGAATGTAAAATCCTAGATTAGTGAAGATTATTCAAAAAAATATTTTTAATTTATTTGCAAAAAATCTTTAAAAAAGAAAATAATCTAAAAATTAATTTTAGTTCCAAACACCAGAGTACTATTAATGTGTGTATATCCCTGTATTGTTTAATTTTGTGTTGTTAATAAGCTGCTCTGATGAGTTTCAGAGCTCAAACGATGTTTCTACATGTTTGTTCAGAGCTTTCAGGACATGACGGTCATCGTTTCTTCTCTGATTGAATGGGACCATTAGGGAGAAACATTAGTCAGACCTTTATTAAACTGAAAACCTAAAATGTTTTTTCTACAGATCATTTTCCAGATTCCAACCATTTTCTGAACCTTAAAGGCATCATTGTTCGGATAAATAGTCCAGGTCTGGATGTTTGGATCTTCTCACATCACACAGACTGCAGATCACATGATGACTAACGTGGACATTTTTAAATCAGCCCTCTCATCCTGCTTCCACACACACACACACACACACAGCCCAGATGTTACACTCAGCTGTAGTCTGTGGTTTCAGTCACTTCCTGCGTGATGAACGGCTCTTTGTTCCTCTCTGGTCACAGTTTGTTGCACATCTTTGTCAGGCATCTTTGTTTCAGATCTGAGGAGGGAGGAGGGAGGAGGGAGGGGGGAGGAGGGAGGAGGGAGGAGGGAGGAGGAGGGAGGGGGGAGGAGGAGGGAGGGTCAGATCCAGGAAACTGACACGAGGGGCAGGATTTCTGTCCGCCCGGCCTTTCATGTGGAAATTAGGACAAATATAAAAAATCTAAATGATGCCCGGGTTAGGATCAAGAAGGCTGCAGATCAGACAGATGCTCTCTGAATGTTTGTCATTTGTTCAGGTTTCATGAAAACCTGACCTTACACAACACAGGGACCATCAGGAGGTCTAAGGTTTGTGCTGCACAGTCTTCAGCTGGACTCCTCCTCCTTGAATGTCATCACTAACTGGATTTGTAGAAGTCAGAGTTTTTTAATCTTCTGTCTTCTTGTGTCGATTTCTGATCAAACCTCGAGTCTAAAAATACACACTGGGGTCAGATCAGAGCCGGAGGAATGTGAAGTGATGTGACAGCGTGCTGAGCTGTCTCTCCGGCCTGTCAGAGGCTGTGAGAGCGCCGGCTCTCTCTGCGACCTTTCGAGCCCATTAGGGTCCAGCAGAACTGCAGCTCTAATGAGCGCTGGCTGCCAGCAGCATGGCTGACACGCCCCCATCAGGGCAGGTGAGGGAGGAAGAGCGCCCCCCCAGTTATTTCTGTTCTGAACACTCACTGCTGTCTGTGTTTTAAAAGCAGCAGCATGATGTTAACAATGACTTCTGTAAAGATCAATCAGAGCAGAAAAGCTGCTGCTTGCTGCAGAGGACACAGAGAACTCCAACACCCAGCATGCACCGGGCTGGCTACTGCTGACAGTGTGTGACTGTGGCAGCTTCCGTCTCATCCCTCTGCACAGTCTGCTGCTCGTATCAGGAGCCTGAAAGCCCCGCGTCAAGCAGCTGAACTGCAGCACATCAGGACCGTGAGCAACAAATACACTGATCCAGGAGAGGAGGGAGAGGAACTGTCCGAGGATACACTGATGTACAAAAAAACAACTCGACAACGACAAACATGAGAGGAAAATATTCACAAATCTGTGATTGTTTTAAGACTTACTTAATATCAAAAATACAAAATGTATTAAATATAATGCTAATTTGACTCCAAGAAAAGAATTTCAATATTTTCAGACAACATTTTGTAAATTTCCCAGAACACTCACTGTCGGGAAAAACACTTTTCTTGGAAATTTGTGAGAAAAAATACAAATGTTTTAAAGAAAAATAATAGAAGACAAAACATCTGTTTTAACCATCAAACCCATTGATAGTTCCTGATACGTGGATATTTTCCGACATAAACTTCTCATGTGTCTCAAAAAGTCATATTCTGAAACTGATATTTATATTTTATCTCTTTAAACAGAAAATGTTGTATTTTCTGTTTCTGTATTTTCTGAATTACATAAACTGAAAAAAGAAATTTCTCCTCAAACAGCAGCGCATTCTAAACTGCTGCATGTTAAACCTCAGCCGAGGCCGAGCCCGGCTCTGACGGAGGCTCCGGCGTGGGTCTGATGTGGATTCACTCTGACAGCTCTCACAGTAAGGAAGTTAGTCACCTCGGCTGCTATCGATCGATGGTTCACTTACTTCTGGAGAAGGAGACTCTTCTGACCCGCTGGCACACTTCAGACGTGTGCTTTTCATACCAGAGGTGGCTGTCGTCACAGAATCTGTAACAGGAAGAGACGCCGTAAACAAACAAACGAACAAACGTCAGGCTCAAACTGTAGATTTATTACAGCTCATGTTTATTGTTTAAATGATTGTTTCTGAAGTTCTTTCCACAGATATGAATCTGTGTGAATAAACTACACAGCTCGTGTTGTTGTCAAAGACAGGCGTCACTACATCTACTTTCATTATTATAATCAGAACAAATCTGAAAACATGCGTCACAACCTAATAAAACTAAATAGCTTTTTGTTTTTTTATTTTTTTGTTAAAGCTACAGAGCAGATTGTTTGTCTCCCCCTTCTGGCAGAGAGCTGTATTACACCCTCTGCTCTGAGTAGAAGTGAATGGAGGTAATATTCGAGCGGACCTTTTCATGCGCGTCTTGTGGCTGATGGGTCTGCACAGGCACTGTGAGAAGAACTTGCAGAGCTCCAGGACGCAGGGTTGCAGCTTGTGAGCGCCGACGGTCGTCGTGCTGCCGGAGACGGACTCGCCCGGCAGCTCCGGCCGTCTCCAAGGACAGCCTCTCAACAGACAGAGAGAGAGGACACGTCAGTGTGTAAACCATCACCACAAAAATGACAAGTATAATTACACACTGAAAGCTCAGAGAGCTGCTTTACATACAGAATAAATCCCATTCAGTCACATCACTGATTTTACTCAGTGCAGGTACGCTGCCTCCTGATCACCATAAATACACACATTCATTCATTTTAATTACAGGCTTCTGCACATTCTGCTCATATTTTACAGCCAGCACTGTGGTGACATCAAGCACCATTACAAATATAAAATGTAAGTACAACATTATGTGGACATATCGGTCGACCTCTAGTCATTTATACATGTTTTAACATAATTTATTCATGACTAACATAGACTAGGCTATAGGTAGCTTGTACGTTAAAACAAAAAATCGTAACATGTCACCTAAACTCATCTCATCATGCAAGCCAGAGATCTTTAGCTTAGTACAACTAAACATTCAGCAAAAAATAAAGAGTTCACACCAACAAGATTCAGTAAAAACAAACATTCAGCCCTCCTCAGCAGGACGCCATGATGGAGTCACTGTGAGCAGCAGTCACATGACCAACACTCAGAGAGTCTCTGTCTGACCTGCAGCTTCCTGATTCTGCACACACACTCTGCCTGCAGACAGGACGGAGCTGTTTGTATAGGACTTTGTTTGAGAGGACACAGACTGATCATGTGACATGAGAGTGTGTCAACCAGCACTCATCTGGTTTTTAAGCTTCAGAGTGATGAGGCGCAGTATCACATGACCTCACAGCGTGAAGGAAAAACAGCAAGTCCCCTCTTCTCCTACAAGTGTTGGAAAAGCAGCATGATTTGATAAGTCCAAAAGACTGTTGTTGTGAATTTGTTGCGTTTTTGTCAGATGCTTTGTTCCCAGTTCACCCAAAAAACCTGCAGCAAACTGAGCTGCATCATAAAATGATCTGCAGAGCTGGCACACATCATGTGACGCAATGACACCGTTATCGCCTGTGTGTGTGTGCATCACTGTTCACATCCCAACACACACAGTTGCAGAGTGCCGACACTTGCAGCTGGCCAACAAACTCTCATGTCACTGCACGCTAATGACTCAGTGACAAATTGCACAGGCTGCTGCAGCCTTCTGCTTGTTGCTAGGCAGGACTCAATGGGAAGGTGGGGGGGTGGGGAGGACTGCTGCTTCTACAGTGTGAAGTTACTGCCATCTAGTGGTGTGTTCTCAATGGTCTCTGCAGCACAAAGTCCTGCTCCTCTGTGTAAACAGCTCCGTCCTGTCTGCAGGCAGAGAGCAGGCAGAGTGTGTGCAGAATCACTCAGGTGTTCAGACAGAGATCAGCTGCAGGTCAGACAGAGACTCTCTGAGTGTTGGTCATGTGACTGCTGCTCACAGTGACTCCATCATGGCGTCCCGCTGGCTGCTGAGGAGGACAGAGTGTTTTACTGAATCTTGTTGGTGTGAGCTCTTTATTTTTTGTTTCTTTCTATGATGATCGGGGTCTTTTTGTCAATATTTTTCTTAAAAAACACACATCAGAGGGTTGAGAAGGTTCCATTGACCTACTGTAATTTGTCACATTTTTTCACACACACACACATTTACAGTAAATATTATCGTTCTGTTTGCAGAAGCTTACGTCATGTTTGGCTGCACAGAAAAACATGGAATATTTAGTTTAAACCTTTGCAGTCAAAAATCCATCAAAGCTTTCCCATAGAGCTGGGGGTGGTTACCATGGTTACCGTCTCCTACATGCCTTTCATACACACACACACTTTTCCTTGGGCTAAATTGAATCAGTTGCTTGCGGAGTGTCCGGGGATGACGGTGAATGGATCTGGTGTGATTACAGTGAGAGCAGTGAGTTCATGCCATCAGCAGAGAATCACATGGAAATGGAGGCTGCAGCACCAGTATTTACGTTTTACTCCAGCTGAAATCCTTACCTGGTTTCTCTGTTTCCATTGGCCTGCTGGGAGTTGTAGTTCTCCAACTCACAGGTCCTGTAGTCCTCCTGGCCACCGTGGGTCCTGCTGTGGGTCTGATGGAGAAAAGTCTGGTCGGATGAACGGTGGAACTCGTGTGCCGCGTGGTTGTAGTCAGGGCTGGGGTCGGCTGGGTCAGGCTAATCGCTGATGACAAGGTTGTGGCTCTGGGTGGCGCTGTGGTGCCTCCGGGTGTTGCTGTTGTTGGTCGAGCAGTTGCAGTCATTGCTGGTTGTCTGACGGTTGTAGGTGGTGCAGCAGGAGTCCCGGACACTCTCACAGGTGGTGTAGTTACTCTCTGTGTTGTGGGTCTGTGGGTCGTCCCCACCCATGAAGCTGTACTGTGACTCTGCCACAGGTGGGGGGCAGAATGTGGAGAGGTCGTGACCTTTGCTGTTGATGCAGCAGGTTCTTGCAGAGTCGCTGAAGAGGCTGTGAGGAAGAATGAAGACACTGACTGACCAGCAGGAACCATCTGAGCAGCAGGAACCATCTGAGCAGCAGGAACCATCTGAGCAGCAGGAACCATCTGAGCAGCAGGAACTATCTGAGCAGCAGGAACCATCTGACCAGCAGGAACTATCAGGAACTATCTGACCAGCAGGAACCATCTGACCAGCAGGAACTATCTGACCAGCAGGAACTATCTGACCAGCAGGAACCATCTGACCAGCAGGAACTATCTGACCAGCAGGAACTATCTGACCAGCAGGAACCATCTGACCAGCAGGAACTATCTGACCAGCAGGAACCATCTGACCAGCAGGAACTATCTGACCAGCAGGAACCATCTGACCAGCAGGAACTATCTGACCAGCAGGAACTATCAGGAACTATCTGACCAGCAGGAACTATCTGACCAGCTAGAACAACACGGGGCTTATTGGATCTGAACATGTAGAGAATATCAGAACATCAAGACAGTGAAAGGTCACCTGGTTACACAAACATGAGCTGAGACTGCCTGTGGTGTTTCAGAGGGACTCACCATGTGCTGTGGAATGGACTCTGCTGGTTAACATGGAGCTCACCACAGATGGAGGGATGTGACTCAGATTCATGGGCAGTTGGTGCCATTCTGAGGTTTAAAATAGATATTTGGAAACAAGAATGAAACGTCGACGGCAGCAGATGCTTCAGGGAGCTTTTTAAAAAGCGAGGAACTCACCGACAGGCAGTCTGAAGGAGGAGATGTTAGTGACTGGAAGAGAAGAGGAAAGATTATTCATGTAGGGAGGAGGCAGGGACCTGTGTCGGTGCTGCTCAGGATAATTCTGGTTTATTCATTAATGTGACCGTGGCGCTCATGCTAACGCCTCCACCACAAAAGAAACAAAGCATACTGCTAACTGAACTTTAATTAGTGCTTGCAAGATGGCAAAGACTTTTTTTATCTTCGTCAGTGATGTAAAGTTAGCAAAGAAAATGGATACAGATTAATAAAAGTTTGCTGGATTTACAGCTGTGTCAACTATGGGTTACACTAGCCAAAGAGCACTGCTATATCACAAAGACAGAACAAAATAAGCTACCAGAGAGAAATACCAAAACACTGAATTTTTAGCACATATAACAAATAAACTAACCAAAAAACGAAAGAAAGAAAAACGTGTAATTCTTCCTCCACAAATCTGTTTTGACATGTATAACAGTTTACATTGTGAAAATGTCATAATTATTTCTTAATAATGTTGATAAATATGCTAAAAGACAGACAGACAGATAAACTCTCTCTTCATTCTGACTGTGGCTCTGTCCTGAGTGAACGCTGCCCTCTGGTGGTTCAGTATGAAAACAGTGCAAACAAACCTCTGTGTGGCCCTTCAACAATGGTCTGATTGAAGAGTGGAGTGATAGAGCTCACCTCCCACAAATCAGGCACCTCTCTGCCTGGACAGAACAAACACACACAAACCTTTGTCATCATTATCAATTATGACGTATCTCCTTTTTTCTTACAGAAACATTGAACAGAAGTCATTCCAGTCAGTGTAGTGAGCCCTACTTACCCGTCTTACCTGCCATCACACAGATATAAATACAGTCTGAGTTGTTCTTCTGGCTGACTGAGAAGCAGAACACACACACGGTAAGACACACACAAGCACACACACTCAGAGTGTGTTAATGTATGACACCCACCCACCTGATAATATGGAGGAAGATTTAAAGAGCTCGTGGAGGTAACTGGTGGAGTTTCCCATCACATCCAGCAGTATGGCTGTAAAGTCTGTTGGGGGGAAATAAAAAAATATATAAAGAGAAAATACTAGATATTTAAAATGAGACCAAACGTTTGGAGCCTCCTGCCTGTTAGGTCGTTGGTCTCGTTTGTGATGCAGTAGCAGAATCGTCTCCTGAAGGCGCTGCTTTCTAAACCGCTGATGCTGGAAACTACAAAACACAGCCAGCTCAGGAAAAGCAGAATAATTCAAAATCAGCTTTTATACAAACACACAGCAAACGTATATATTAATCTTTGTGATGTTTGACTTCACACATTTCCAGTTTAAATAGACCTAATGCACTGCACATCTGCACCACTAGGTGGCACCGCTGGTTAACTTGTGTACATGTGATCAGAGCCTGCAGCCGCCCTCACACTGAATATTTACTGTTGTAGACGAGCAGGGTGAGTTTGTGGAGAGCCAGAGAGCTGTAAGACGTCACGCTGAGCAGAGAGAAGAGCTGCCGGGAGCCTGCAAGACGACACACAGGGCAAACACACACAGGTCCATACACAGGAGGACACACTGTATACACACACAGAGGACCAGCTGGTCTAGTGTGATGTAAGGCTATTATTTTGTCTTCAGGACATCATTTGTGTGGTAAAAAGAACCAGGAAGTACAGCGTCTCCATGGATACAAGATGGCTTTGCTTTGCAAGTGTTTGCCATGCAGAAATGAAGGATGCTGAATCAGACCTTAAACTAATCATTTATCCTTTTGTGTGTTAATGAAAAATGTTTAAAAGAAGTCAGACCTTCTGCTACCCGCCTGGCCCCCACACTGTTTACATGCAGCAATAATCTGATCTTTACCTGAATCAACCAGTTTCCTGGGGTTAATAAAGTGTTTCCAGGGCTCTAGACTAACTTTTTGCACTGGTTGCACCGGTGCGCCTAACCTTTTTTTCTTGGGTGCACCGGCACAAAAGTTAGGTGCACCGCATCACACATCACACAGCAGTTTGTTTTTTAATTGCTGTCCATATATTTTATGGATCAGGCCTTAACTTGACACCTATCCTAATACAGAAGTTCTTTTCATCTTCTCTCATCATCTGCAGCTACATCTACTGTTTACCTGACGGCCTCGCAGGGCTGTAGCCAAAGTTTTAGAAATACTGAGGTCCAAAAATTGATCTCTAGGAAATATGAACGGGCTTAATAATCACATATCATCCTAAACTGACTTTGGACCTTGTTTAATGAACACAGGTAAATACAAATAAATAAATACATGTACTGAGAGTACTCATTCAAATTATGGACAAACCAGCCAACAGGTCTGCCTGTCAGAAATCCATAATGAAGATTCAAAGTTACAGCACTCTTCAGTTCCCTGTCTGCTTTCTCTCTGTATTTTCTGGCTGTCGCTCCTCACTTATCTATCTGGCAATGGGAATTAAAAATGATTAAAATCATATACACCTTTATTTATTTAATAGTTGTGATTGAGATATATATTCTGTTTTCTTCAACACGTTTCTAATGCAGCTACAGTATCTCTTCTCTCATCTTCCTCACCTTTCTTCCTCAGTTTCTCCTGTGTCTCCTCTCTTTCTAAAGCTGAGCTCCAGCTGACGGACTTTTCATTCTGTCTGTTACAGTTTCAGCTGTATGCAGATATCATCCTGCAGACAATGCTCCACTGTAGCAGGATAATAACAATACTGTTTAAATGGGCGTTCATCATGTCACCATGTTCTATAACTCCTTAAAACCAGCTGACTGCTCGGCCTTCATGGATGGAACCACACAGGTTGTTCAGTCTGTTATAATGCTAGGAGCACGTCACGCCCCCTCCCTGAACATGACCGGCTCGTTATCGTCAGTCATTCAGGTCAACAGCAAATTAGCAAAACCCGCATAGTAGCAACAAATCCTCCTCCTCCGCTGTATGTTCACTTAAACTGCGGTTTCTGCTGTTCAGCAGCGAAACGTCTTTAAACCCTGTCTGTCTGTGTGTGCGCGCTGCAGTCAGAGGGCCGTATGAGTTCTGCACACACGTTTTAAAAAGTCCGGGCCGAAACGACTTTGTTCTCGTCACCTCGGGAACACAAACAGATTTCTCCGTTCTCGTGGAGTATGGAACAAGCTTTATCACACAGCATCAGCTCTGCGCAGCATATGTCCGCGTTCTTCTTCTGAATGTTCGGTCTCAGCTGACCGCAGCAGACACGTTTTCAAAGATACACACACAGAGGTCCCGCCCTTCACCGTCTCTGATTGGTTTAGACCACGATATGAGCCTGATGTGTGTCTGTTGCTGGACCACAGGGAGACTTTTGAGAGTCGCAGAGAATGTATCTCCCTCTAACAGCTGGTCGTACCGGTGCGACCTCTGATATTTTTTGGTTGCACCTTTGAGAAATTAGATCGCATGTGCGCCCAAAATGGTCGCACTCTAGAGCCCTGGTTTCAATGTAAACACCGCTTTCTAAAATGTCTTAACCTTCATGTCCACGTTGACACGCTGCATACTAAATAACATAAGTGCTTGTGCTATATATATATATATATATATATATATATATATATATATATATATTATATTATACTTTCACCTCTGACTGTGAGGCTAATGGTTTACTCCATTAATCCAGATTATAATGAAAACATTCCCTCAGGCTCAGGAGAGGAAGGCACATGTATTTTTTTAAATATTAATTATATATGTTGTGTCCTCAAATAGAGAACTATACCTGGATGCTAAAGTAGTAGTAAATACTCAGACATAATAGCAGATTAAAAGTCTTAAGTGGACCGAGCAGCACCACTTCACAGCCAGCATATGACCTGCAGGCTTTAAAAACACCAGACAGTCCAGTTCAGTTCACATCGTCACTATTTTACCTAAATTGTTGCCGGAAACTAATGCCTACGTCATGACGTTCCCTGACGTACGTCGCCGGTGCGCTGTGAACATGCTGGTTAACGTCCTGTAGCTGCGGCGCATGTAAACACTGTTTTCGGAGTATTGTCTTAAACAGAACACGGACTTTACGCATGCACATAACGTCTTTAAGAGGTTTCAAACTAAATAAAGTTGTTTTAATGTCAAATCTATGGTCGCTTTGTAAAGATAATTATTGCTTAAAAATTAGCTCTACCGACGTTTTCGCGGATGTGTTGTTGTGCTAGCGGTACAGCCGCTAATTGAGCTAATTGTTAGCTCCTAGCTTCTAGAGTCAGTACATTAGCCCACATGTTGAATGGTGATGAACAAATCATTAAAGGTGATCAGGTACCTTTCCCCACTTCAGACAGACGCTTCAGTATTAATCCTTAATCCTGAACGTGACCGTGTAGTGTACCGTTAGCGTGTCAAGGTACAAACATCTAACAGGAAGCTGTGTCAAAATAAAAGCACCACCTAAAGGAGAACTAACACACAGCACGCCGTCTGAACTGTTTCCGCTCCTCTTCCATTAATCAGCCATTCCTTATCTCACGTTGCTGAAAAATAATCTCATAACCAGGATCAGATTCAGGAGTGTTCATGCAGGTTTACTTCATGTTCAGGCTCAAAATGTGCGTCAGCACGGACACGGTGCGTGATCAGACCTTCATCTGAGTGAACCTGGAGCAGTTTGACCTCTGAGAAGCTGAGCTGTAATCACATGAAAGATTTACTGCACAGCATTGATCTGCACTTGAATGATATTATGACAACGTACCCGATTGGCTTGAATTTATTAAAGCATTGACGAGCGGAGTGAGATCGATGGCAGCGGGGTCGATGTGCTCTGCTGGGACTTCTGGGAAATAAAAGCAGAGAGTGAAGTCAATGAGAGCTTATTCTGGATTTAATCTCTATTATGGAATTAGCAGTGTCAGCAGAATGGGGCTGTGTAATTGCTGGGCGCACAAAAATGACACAAAAAGGAGGAGTCTGCCCCGCGGGGGTCGTTAGGAGAACACCAGGAGGTCAGTGTGACAGTTAGTCTGAAACACTGGGCTCATACCAGTCCATTTATTTGACCTGTCACCACCGGTATGGTGGAGGCCCTCTCCTGAGTGCACTTACACAAACTCTAGCTTCATGTTTCACACTTATAATCTGAGCTGAAAGCCGCCGGGGTGAAAATGTTCAAGGTTAAACTCGTTAGATCATCACAGGACCTCCAGAGCTGGCAGCTAATGTCAGAAACATCACACAGGTTTTAACCATGTGTGACACTTAGATATGATTTTATATTTAACATTATGTGCGTTTAAAGGCCTTCCAACTTCACACATAAGAAAACACTGCCTCCACAGCGCCCCCTACAGAGCAGGAAGTCCAGAGTTTTAAAAAGGATAAGAATACCTGTGGAGTCCAGAAGGTCTCGTCTGTGCCTCTCATCCTGCTGTCTGAGTCTCACTGCTGAATGAACACAGGAAATCAGCTAAGAGCAGCTAACGGCTGTACGACTAAACTCTGCACACTGCAGAACAACAACGTCTACACAACAGTCACCTACCATGACCGAGGAGCAGGAGGACTAACACCACAGAAACACTGATGAAGATGAGGCGAGGGCGCTGCTTGAGCCTCCATGAGGCGGCCATGGCCCTGCAGAGACACACAACCACTGACTGCAGACACACAACAACTGACTAGAGAGACACACAACCACTGACTGCAGGGACACACAACCACTGACACACAACGACTGACTGCAGAGACACACAAACACTGACTGCAGAGACACACAACAACTGACTAGAGAGACACACAACCACTGACTGCAGGGACACACAAAACAACAGACTGCAGAGACACACAACAACAGACTGCAGAGACACACAACAACTGACTAGAGAGACACAACCACTGACTGCAGGGACACACAACCACTGACACACAACGACTGACTGCAGAGACACACAAACACTGACTGCAGAGACACACAACAACTGACTAGAGAGACACACAACCACTGACTGCAGACACACAACAACTGACTAGAGAGACACACAACCACTGACTGCAGGGATACACAAAACAACAGACTGCAGGGACACACAACAACTGACTGCAGGGACACACGACCACTGACTGCAGAGACACACAAACACTGACTGCAGAGACACACAACAACTGACTGCAGGGACACACGACCACTGACTGCAGAGGCACACAAACACTGACTGCAGAGACACACAACAACTGACTGCAGAGACACAACTGACTGCAGAGACACACAACAACTCACTGCAGAGACACAACAACTGACTGCAGAGACACACAACAACTGACTGCAGAAACACACAACAACTGACTGCAGAGACACACAACAACTCACTGCAGAGACACAGCAAGTGACTGCAGAGACACAACAACTGACTGCAGAGACACAACAACTGACTGCAGAGACACAACAACTGACTGCAGGGACACACAACCACTGACTGCATGGACACACAACCACTGACCGCAGGGACACACAACCACTGACTGCAGACACACAACAACTGACTGCAGGGACACAACTGACTGCAGAGACACAACAACTGACTGCAGGGACACACAACCACTGACTGCAGGGACACACAACCACTGACCGCAGGGACACACAACAACTGACTGCAGAGACACAAAACCACTGACTGCAGAGACACACAAATACTGACTGCAGAGACACACAACAACTCACTGCAGAGACACACAACAACTGACTGCAGGGACACACAACAACTGACTGCAGACACAACAACTCACTGCAGAGACACAACAACTCACTGCAGAGACACAACAACTCACTGCAGAGCCACACAACTCACTGCAGAGACACAACAACTGACTGCAGACACAACAACTGACTGCAGAGACATACAACAACTGACTGCAGAGACACAACAACTGACTGCAGAGACACACAACAACTGACTGCAGAGACACAACAACTGACTGCAGAGACACACAACAACTGACTGCAGAGACACAACAACTGACTGCAGAGACACAACAACTGAACGCAGAGACACACAACCACTGACTGCAGGGACACAACCAATGACTGCAGAGACACACAACCACTGACTGCAGGGACACACAACAACTGACTGCAGAGACACACAACAACTGACTGCAGGGACACACAACCACTGACTGCAGGGACACACAACAACTGACTGCAGACACAACAACTCACTGCAGAGACACAACAACTCACTGCAGAGACACAACAACTCACTGCAGAGCCACACAACTCACTGCAGAGACACAACAACTGACTGCAGACACAACAACTGACTGCAGAGACATACAACAACTGACTGCAGAGACACAACAACTGACTGCAGAGACACACAACAACTGACTGCAGAGACACAACAACTGACTGCAGAGACACACAACAACTGACTGCAGAGACACAACAACTGACTGCAGAGACACAACAACTGAACGCAGAGACACACAACCACTGACTGCAGGGACACAACCAATGACTGCAGAGACACACAACCACTGACTGCAGGGACACACAACAACTGACTGCAGAGACACACAACAACTGACTGCAGGGACACACAACCACTGACTGCAGAGACACACAACTGACTGCAGACACACAACCACTGACTGCAGACACACAACCACTGACAGCAAAGACACACAACAACTGACTGCAGGGACACAACAACAACTGACAACAGAAACACATACAACAACTGACTGCAGAGACACAACAACTGACCGCAGAGACACAAAACCACTGACTGCAGGGACACACAACCACTGACTGCAGGGACACACAACCACTGACTGCAGGGAGACACAACAACTGACTGCAGGGACACACAACCACTGACTGCAGGGACACAACAACTGACTGAAGAAACACAACAACTGACTGCAGGGACACAACCACTGACTGCAGGGACACAACAACTGACTGAAGAGACACAACAACTGACTGCAGGGACACACAACCACTGACCGCAGGGACACACAACGACTGACTGCAGGGACACACAAACACTGACTGCAGAGACACACAACAACTGACTGCAGAGACACACAACTGACTGCAGAGAGACAACCACTGACTGCAGGGACACAACCAATGACTGCAGAGACACACAACCACTGACTGCAGGGACACACAACCACTGACTGCAGAGACACACAACAACTGACTGCAGAGACACAGAACCACTGACAGCAAAGACACACAACAACTGACTGCAGGGACACAACAACAACTGACAACAGAGACACACACAACAACTGATCGCAGGGACACACAACCACTGACTGCAGGGACAAGCCACACTGCAGACATAACAGACTACACAAACCCACAGCTGGCTGCAGAGACACAACAGCAGACTTGTATTGCTGAGTTAGCAGATTAAGCTCTGAATCATCTCCTTTAAAAACAGATTGTTGTGTGAACTTTTTTAAATTAATCCAGACTAAAAGAAGAAACACATACTGTCTGCTGAAACAATGACCTCAGAGCAGCACAGTCATCACCCTCTGAGGCTGAGTGTCTGATACTGAACAGTGTTCGGCTCGTCTGTGTTCTTACAGTCTGTCTAAAGCCGCCTCTGACCATCTGAACATTTAAACTCGGAGCTCACCTGCTGCTGAGTCCTCCTGCGAGCTGCTGGCTGTGTCACACAGCGGCGCTCAGATAAGGATTAAACACCGCCTGTTTTCCCTCCTCTGAACAGCAGCGTCTGGCAACAGGCTGGCAGCTCGCTGCAAAAAGTACAACTCAACAAATCACAGTCTGTGTGCGCTGCAAAAAATATTGCACACAATCAGCACTGCACTGCAGGCAGACGGCCTGAAACTGATACAACATCTTTAATTAGATACACTATTTAAAACATCATCTGGATATTCAGGTTTTTATTTTATGAGTTTTAGATGTTTTCTGTATTTGATTGTGCTTGTTGTACATTTGTTATGTAACATTTTAAAAACAAACACTGAACAAAGTGATCAGGAAGGCTGGCTCTGTCATTGGCTGCAGACAGGAGACTGGGTCGAATAAAGTGTTTTTATTCTATTTTGAAAATGATGACTAACTCTTTTGAACAGTTTCCCAAAAAAAGAACAAACTATTTAACAAAAACGTTTTTAATTTTAATCACAACAAGTAATACCGATGAACTTATTTTTACAGTGCATGTGGTATTTTACAGTGTATATAATGTTTTACAGTGTATTCAATGTTTTTACAGTTTAAGTGATGTTTTACAGTGTATATGATGTTTTACAGTGCATGTGATGTTTTACAGTTTGAGTGATGTTTTACAGTGTATATGTTTTAGAGTGTATATGATGTTTTACAGTTTGCGTGTTGTTTTCAAGTGTATTCAATGTTTTTACAGTTTGAGTGATGTTTTACAGTGTATATGATTTACAGTGCATGTGGTATTTTACAGTGTATATGATGTTTTACAGTGCATGTGATGTTTTACAGTTTGAGTGATGTTTTACAGTGTATATGTTTTAGAGTGTATATGATGTTTTACAGTTTGCGTGTTGTTTTCAAGTGTATTCAATGTTTTTACAGTTTGAGTGATGTTTTACAGTGTATATGATTTACAGTGCATGTGGTATTTTACAGTGTATATGATGTTTTACAGTGCATGTGGTGTTTCACAGTTTGAGTGATGTTTTACAGTGTATATGTTTTACAGTGCATGTGATGTTTTACAGTGCATGTGATGTTTCACAGTTTGAGTGATGTTTTACAGTGTATATGTTTTACCGTGCATGTGATGTTTTACAGTGCATGTGATGTTTTACAGTTTGTGATGTTTTACAGTGCATGTGATGTTTTACAGTTTGCCTGTTGTTTTCAAGTGTATGTGATTTTTGTACAGTGCAGCTTAGCGGCCGCGGTGACATTCGAGCTGTGAGGAACATCAGTGGATAAAAGGACTGAATGAGAGTCTTTAATGGGGAGTGGTGGGCACTGTGGGCGCTTTGGCATTCACGCACACACACAGCAGTAAGCGGCAGAGGGGGAAGCGGGCGGCTGAGGTCCTGGGAACAGACCCAACCTCCAGGGACGCACTGACTTTTACAAAGTTATTATAACAAGAAAGAAATAACACGTCACCAGTGAATGTGTGTGTCTGTGTTCACACTGAGAAAACTGGAGGTCAATAAAGGTCCCACAATAACACAACACAGCAACTTAATTTAACATGATCCAACGTGATCACAAAAACACAACACACAGACACAGTGACTGAACCACAACAAAAAAACACACAAAAAGACACAAGTAAACCACAGACAGACACAAAACATCCACAAAGTGACACCAGTGGCCACCAAGAAACACACAGGAGACACACAATGACACAAAGCCACTCAGAACGACGCCTCTTCCTGTGCAGTGTGACACACTGAGGTGAATAACAGACACACACAGAGCTCCGTTCAGTACTTTATTATTAATAACTGGTGCAATTGAAAAGACAAAAAATAAAAAATCAAGTAAGAATACATTTGCATATTATATCATCAAAACTAAATATAAAGTGTCTCATACAGAATACAAATGGTGTTGTTTTATTTTTTGAATGAGTAAATGATGCACAGCTCTGAAGGCCACTCGTGTCAAGTTGTCCAAACTCTTCAAAAGAACAACAGAACAGTTTCTGACCCAGAAAGCTGCCGTCAGAGCGCGCGCACAAAGCTGCGGCCCCCGCCCGGGCACCCCGTGAGGCTGTCCCCGCTCTGCTGTCCCCGCTCTGCTGTCCCCGCCCTGCGGCCCCCGCCTTGCTGCCCCCGCCCGGGCACCCCGTGAGGCTGTCCCCACTCTGCGGCCCCCACCCTGCTGTCCCCGCCCTGCGGGCCCTGCGGCCCCCGCCCGGTCTCCCCGCCTCGCTGTGCCCGCCTTGGTCTCCCCTCAGTCTCCCTGCCTCGGTCTCCCCGCCTGGCTGTCCCTGCCTCGGTCTCCCCGCCTGGCTGTCCCTGCCTCGGTCTCCCTGCCTGGCTGTCCCGGCCTCGGTCTCCCTGCCTGGCTGTCCCCGCCTCGCTCTCCCCGCCCCGGGCTCCAGCTCTGGCCTTCATCACACGCTCTGCTTTCAGCTGTTTGGCACATTTTTCCTTTAAACATGTTAAGACGCCGTCAGACTTTGAAGTGAGAGAGACTTACGTGAAACCTTTAATTCCTTTCACCTAAACTTTATTCTAAAATGGCAGCGAGAGCAGGTCAGGCCAGGGCACGCATTAAGGGGAACCGGACACCGCACTACAAAATGGCGTCTTGTTCAGTGGAGACTCATGGGGAGATTTATGCGGCCGTTTGAGCAGCAACACTTCTACTGAAACCACGGTGTGTGTGAGTTAAAGTGACGTCCATGCTCTCTCACAAAAATGACAACAATCAACGTGCTAACGGCTACTAGCTCAGCAGCTCGTTGTGCTTCCTCCTCTTTAACGAGTGATGGACAGGTGTGTTCATCCAATCAGCTGTCAGGTGAGAAACGAAACACCTGAGGGGTCAAGTCAGGCGAGTCTCAACTCGACCGGGAGATTTTTACATTCGCACGGTTACAAACAGCAGGCCTCTAAAACAAACATGGACGCTTTAAAAGAATCCAAACAGCACATTCAGCTGAACACCCTGTCCAGGTGTGTGCGGTGGCTGCACAATGGACTTTGTGTAAATGTTGTGCTTTGTCATCGAGCAGACAGGAAACCAGGAAATAAATAAAGGGGAAAGCAGCCTCACACACACACACACACACACATCACCGGCAGCTTTGTGCTGCGTTCTGACAGCTGTAGCGAGAAAAAGCATGACCCGAGTGAAAGAACCAAGGTGTACTGTAAAAGGCCAAGGCACAAATAATCTGTAGCGTTTAAATCAGGGGTTGTGTCGTCTGCTGTCGGTCGGTGCATCGCTCAGTTACAGTGAGAACAACCAGAAGAATCGCAGCAAGCACTGACGCCGTCGCTCCGCCACACGGAGGCCAGAAAGTGCTCCTCATTCAGAATGGACACACACACACACACACATCTGAACTCTGACGTGCTCACACACGAGGGGTTAAAGTTTCTTTTTTGTTCTTGTCCCACCAACTGTAACAAAGTCAAACACAAACACACCTTCAGCCTCTGAGAAGCAGAGAGATGTGGCTCAAACTGCAAACAGCAGCAGTCCGGCCACACACACATCACAGGCGTAATATGATTACAGTGATGTTCAGAAATGACTGTGTGCAGTGAAGGACACAAAAAACACAAACAAACTCATCTTTCAGCATGTAAACAAACCACGTGAGAAGGTGGATGTACGTACACTGCAGGAGGACACCTGATAACAACACACACATGTGGACAGAAGTGCTGCTGTGTGACGCTCCTGTCCCACAGGGGGCGCTCTGCACACAGTCCGCACTGAATGGAGCCAAAAAATGACCAAAGGACATCAGTCTGTTCACATTCAGCTCTGATACATGATCAATACTGGACCTGACTGACCTCCGATGACATCACTGTTTCAGCTCCGGTTTGATTCAGGACCGCGTGCGGAGCGCCCCCTACAGGAGCTGCCACAATCAGTGACACAAACAGGAAGTGGGACGGTTCCCCGTGGATGGACAGTGTTTAAACACTTCAGTGACCTCATCAGCTGATCATATAATCCACCATTGTATTGATCCACATGAAAGAAATCCAGTCAGAGTGTGATTCATAAAACCAGCTCTGACGTCTTCACTGTAAAACAGCACAGCGTCATGTTAAACACGAGGACGGCTCGATGACCTGGGATTATTCTTCCACTGTTAAAAGTTACGCTAGCACTGCCACTGTAAAAAAAAAAACTGGGGTAATCATCAATTTAAAAAAAAAAAACATATATATTTTTTACAGCGGCGTCTAATTTTAAAAATCTCACATTTTATTTTAATAAATTAAAAAAGAACAATATTTAACAAAATAAAACAATATTAAAAAGCAAAGAACAATCATCTGGAAATATTTCAGCTATTGTTGCTAGCATCACTTTTTGCAGTGTATCTCAGAATTTTGGAAGACGATTCATTTTTTCGGCTCCACAGATTATAAAAGTTTGTTTTAACAGTGATTTGCCATTTACCTCTAAATATACCGATGCTGTGATATTGTTATTGTCAGTGATACTTTCTCACACATGTCAGGAACATTTTACACTCTGAGATGGAAGAAAGGTTTCTGTGAACGATGAGCGGGGGACAGAAACACAATCAGAGACATGTACACAACCGACACACGTCTGTGCAGCTGCTGAGTTCAGAGAAAACACCAGAACGCTACAAAACTGTGCTCCACAAACAGAGAGAGGACGTCTGAGCACAGAGGGAGACACTCATACATCCTGTGTGTGTGTGTGTGAGTGTGAGTGAAACACTAAATGATGCTTCTTTGTTTCAGAGGCACGATGAACGAGCGCCTGCAGGGATATATGTTCATACTACTGTTATCTTATGTAATCTAACGTCTTTAAATAGATATTAAGTCTCACAGACTGAGGCTGCCCCACACCAGGTCCAGGCTCCAGGTCCAGGCTCCAGGTCCAGGCAGGACGGGCCGGGAGGGCGGAGCACAGGGAGCCCGCTGTGGGCGCCGCTCTGCTGTGATCTCTGAAGGTGCTTCAGCATGCTGTAACTGTGCAGTAATAATAATCATCCTAATGATCCGTGGTGTGTGGATACAGGTGGTTTTCAGCTGTTACATTCAGCATCAGTGACAGTATAAAGAGTCCAGGCCTAAACGTGACCAGGTTAAAGAACACCTGTGCTGTTACATCAGAAACAATCACCGATCAATATGTGTCTGTGGTCACAAACTGCAGTTCCTCCAGAGTCCACTAGAGGCTCCCACAGTGATGGAAGAGCTCCATGTCCGAACTTTACAGCCTGTGTTTTTCTTTGATATTTTTAGCTGTTTTTATAGAACTCATATTAAGAATGGAATATTTGCATAATTTAGGTTTGAGCTTTGAGTGACAGGCGGATGCTTCCTGCATCCTCCTCAGCTCCACACATGCTCCGCCTCTTTGCATGGAGTTTAGGTGGACTCATGGTGGCCATCAGGACCTCCAACAGGACCTCCACAGGCTCCTCAGACCTTCAGCAGGGTTTGTAATCAAGATACATTTTCTGTCTTTGTGTGGATGAACCTCAGCTGGTTCTCTGTCTGCACTGCATCTGAACGGTGCTGTACTTCCTCATCCGGTTTATCAGCCGGTCTACACGGCTCAGTCGATGTGGTCTGGGAGCAGCTGGAGGGTCCTGCAGGAGGTCTGGGCTCTCTGCTGGGTCTGTGTGCTTAGCAGCCAACAGATTTCTGGAACCAAAACATGTTGAATTTTCTGAGTTTCTGATGAAAGTTTCATTTTCTCTGAGTGCTGAGAACACAGACGCTATGAGATGATTAATAAGGAAACACTGGTGATCGTAGCCCTGTAGCAGCAGATTATCTGGGACAATTAGCATCGGTCGTGTACACACTGTCACTGTGAGCAGTAGTTTCATGAGTAAATCCATGTTTCCTGATAAATGTACTGTCTTTATTTACTGCTTTCACATCACACGCGGCTCCAATCTGCCTTTGTAGAACTTGATGTTAGCATTGTCAGCTAACACACTGAAAGACGGTTTATATCCCTGAACTCATGTGCCAACAAAGCAGCATTTAGAGATTTAGTGTTTCAGGTTCTGTTTTTGTGTGTTTGTGAGACCTTGTTCACACTGGGGAAATCAATCCGGCTAGAGCAGGATTCGGGCCGTATCTGGATATATCGGGATTGATTTCAGTCCACCTCTCGGAGGTGGATCTAGCCGAATTGGCTTACATCTGGCTCAGGTCTGAACGCAAGCGAAGCGAATCCCGCTAGTGACGTCATACTTCCAGTTCACAGGGACAGTGTCCGGGTCGCGTACAAAAGCCGTATGTAAACAACCGCCGAACTACGACAGCTTTGCCCCGAGTTTATTTTCCACAAGGCTACAAAGGAATAAACTGCTTTTTAAACCGAAAAAACTGAAGGAACGAGCGACACAGGACAAAAAAAACACATGACGCATGTGCACACGTGGTCCTACTGCGGCCTGATCAGACTCTGTATATTACGAGGCGCCACCTAGTGGTTTGGAGGACAACAAAGAAGCCGGGTTTTGCTGGATTGAGCGTGGACACGTGTGTGATAGCCAGATTTGAAAATAGGTCTGAACATATCCAGCTTAAAGGCGATCTGGATTCAATCCCACTCTAGCTGGATTAACTTTCTCCAGTGTGAACGGGGCCTAAGTGTGTATGCTCAAAGTGACGACACACAAAACAAAGCACAGCAGTGTGAAAACTACGTCTGATCCTACAAGACAAACAGCGGTGAAACACGTCTGCCAGCAGAGTTCTGTTACCACCAAGTCCCTCATTCTCAACTCACACACTCACACAGTCACAGACAGGAGACTTTTGGTTCCAGTGCCGCTCTCTAACCGTCGCCCCTAAAATGTTGCATCATCATGCAAACCATGCAAAAGAACAATGAAAATGTATTCATATAAAAAATAAGTGTTAGAAAATGGCATAGCAGGTATATGTTTCCATTCAACTCTTTTCCTGATATCCTGAACTTTGCAGTGTCTACACTAAAAGTCGCATGCGTCACATGCAGTGCGTTGGCTTTGCAGCAGTAAAGCTTTGGGTGTATATAGTGTGTATATTCATGTTGTTTCAGAGTGCGCTGTACAGAGTTCTACTTTACAAACAGTCCCTTTTTTTCTGGGCAGTCTCAGTGCCATGGCTCTGTGTTTGGACCACATGAGATCTGCAGCGGCCTCTTGTAGTGACCCCTTGGTGACCTGGCAGCATCGAGGTGGATCAGACCACCTTTCCTCCCAAAGGTTCGGTCCAGAGGTGTGGCTGTGACCCAGCGCCGTGGGTTTAGAGGCATGAGTTGGAATTAAGGTCAGAGTCGGGGATTTCGGTGAGTGTGCTTCCCCCTCAGGGCGGCGTGTTCCAGACAGCGTCGCCGAACCCCTCCCCGGTGGAGGAGAGAGGCAGGGGCCCCCCGCTGGGTGTGAAAGGGTCTGTGTCTGTGTCTGTCTCCCCCTCCGCCAGGTAGCTCGGTCTGGGTCTCGTCCAGCTGGCGTCCCCGGTCACCACCGCAGCCCCCATTGACACGTCCCCCCCTTCCTCGCCCTCCCGCTCCCCAGAGATGCTGAACCCGCTGGGCGAGCGCTCCAGCTCCTCGTGGTTCACCGACAGCATAGAGAGTGGTGAGTCGCCCCCCCGCCCCCCTGTGGTCCTGCGCGGCCCCACCGACAAATCCTGCAGGGAGCTGATGGGCAGCACCGTGGGTCGCTCCGTGTAGGTGGGGATGGCTCCTGGCGGTGGGTGTGGCGGTGGAGGGCGATGATCTCCAGCAAGCCCCGCCCCCTCTCTGCCTCCTCGGCCGTAGAACGGACTCACCTTGCCGACAGGCATCTGGTACGACATGTGCGGGAAGGTCTCCGAGTAGTTTAAGAAAACCCGCCGGATCTCGCCGTTAGCCGTGGGATCGCAGGTCTCCAGGGTCATGTGGGCGCCACCGGCAGAGTCCACCTGCAGGTGCTCAGTGTGCTGGATGTGCATGTCCACCAGGAAGTCCAGCTTCTTCTCCATGTCCTCCACCTGAGACACACAAACAGGTTCATCATCGGTCTGATGTGCTCTGTTAGCAGATGTTGTTTCAGTGCACGTGTGGTGTCCTTACCTGTCTCTCCACCCGCACAAATCTACCCATCATGCTTTGGTCTTCAGCATCGGGCATGGAGGTGGCTTTGGCTAGGTAGGACTCATGCCTGGAACAGAGGGACACACGTGTTAGCAGCAGACTTTAGCAGTCAGCCCTGCACTGATGTGTGTGTGTGAGCAGTACTTGGGTGACTGGTTGGGCGGGTAGGTAAAGGGCGTTTTCTGGGTTTTCTTGTGTTTCGGGGTGAGGGGGGGTCCAGGGGCCAGAATCATGTCGATCCTAAAAGAAGTAGAGAAACAGACGGAGCGTGAGGAAGAGGAGGGGGGGAGGTATCTGTGTGTGTGGCGTGGCGGCTCACCTTGTCTGGAGGTATTTGATTCTACACAGCATGTCCAGGTGTCCAGCAGAGTACTGCTCAATCACATCTTTGACATCGTAAGGCCTCAGAGTCTCCTTAAACCGCTTCTTGTTCAGGAGGAACTGCATGATCCTGTCAGACACACAGGTCAAAGCCATCAGTCTGCATCACTGCAGGAGAGTGTCAGAGGGACAAATCACCACTCCAGGAGTCCAGACTGTCTGCACTATCTGACACTTCTGTACTGGTTCTTAGATCCTTGGTGCTACCTGGTCTGTCTTACCTGGGTTTACCCTCTACACGTGACCAGGAAGTCTTTACCATTCTTTCCTGATAGGAGGGTGAATGCTAGCATGTGTGGAGGACTGAATACTCAAACAAGACTGAGACTGAAGCTCACAAAGGTGGCTCCACCTAAGTCACTTCCTGCATGTCTGGGGGTTGTGATGAGATTGTATGAGCCCAGAGATGCTGAAGGTTATGCAGAGATTGTGGAACATATAATGTTCTGTTGTGTTTGTTGGTTTCTGACTTTCCGATGATCTGTTGTCGGTTTCTGCAGTTTTAACATGGACTTCTCTGAGGATTGATTCATTTTTGACCCTTGTGTGGTCACTTGATGAAATGCAGGAAAATCACCTCTTTATCCCAACCTCAACACTCAACCCCAGAGTTTAAGAGTCTGTGGTTAGACCAGCCTCTGACCCTCTCCCTGCTCCTCAGAAACCACTCAGAGATCCAGCCTGACATCTGAAAAGCCTCCTCGACCTTGAACCCCCGCCACCCACCGAGCTCCTCCCTTCGTCCCCGCGGGGCTCCTGCTCTCAGCTGTGCGAGCTTCCACAGTTTGGCAGAAAGTCTTGAGTCCTGAAACTAAAACCCTGCAGGTCACAGCATCCCATTCACGGAGCCATTCAACCCCGATATAATGGAGTGGAAGGAAGCAGCGCTTTCACAGGGTTAATCACTCATCTCACAGGCCTTCATGCTAGATTGGATTCCTGCATTATGTCAGCTGTGTGGCCTATAGATCCACCGGTGCCCTGTCAGAGTGTGTGAGTTCAGCAGAGTGAACCGGACAGGACCTGTCAGCTGGTCTGTGGCTCCTATTCTGACGGAAACATTTTAAAAGTTCTGCTTTCAGAACAAGTCACATGAGAATGTGGCTTCTATGAGATTCAGGCTGCTGATGGTTCTCTCCTGACCTGACAGCCCTGATGACCAGTTTGAGCGTGGGGATCATCTCCTCCATGAGGATGTCTGGGGGGAACCCCCGCTCCTCTAAGGCTGGGTCAGCCAGAGCTCCAGCATCTGAAAAGAGAAACACATTATGAGTCATTAATCGTATCATTTCAGCTCAGGACCCACACGCCAGCCTTGCCCTTCACCGGCGCCGTACCTTCAGAGCTCTGGCGGAGTGTGTAGGCCTTCATGCGGAAGGCGGTGCGGAAGCGTTCCCGGTTGCTGAAGCCGGCAGGTTTGGGCTCCTTGGACGGACTCTCCTCGATGGAATCGGCGTTCCCTGTGAGCCTCTTGGCCGCCCCCATGGATGGTCTGGCATTGGGAAGGCGAACTCGCTCCAGCAAACTCAGTTTCTGGCTGAGGTGTGAATAAAAGACACAACATGTACTGATGGCCACCATGATCCAGCAGTCCTACAGACTCCAAACTTCCTTTAGGAACAGCCACTCCTTTTCAGACAGCTGATCCTCAAGGACTGAACCCAGGACCAAACTATAGAGACCTAAAGATGCTTATTCCTGTTTTGGACATTTTAACATGGATTGACTCAGATTTAGAGGCAGCCTCTAGTGGACTCTTTTTGCACTCTTAGCCCGCTTGTACTGCTTGGTGCTGCCATTGTGACCTCTAGTGTATTATAGGCTGTAATAAATCCCAATAAATGGCCTCAACAGAGCGGATCAACAGATCCACCTTGAACAGAAGGGACTGTAGATTCAAAGCTGAACTGGAGTTGTTGACTGTTTCAATTTCACATCCAGGATCTAAAGACCCAGGAACCACAGCCATGCTCCACCTGTGGAGTTCTGTGTTTCCTGAATGTAAACCAGGAGTTTCTCTGAGTCTCTTGCTGCCTCAGTGTAACATCGCTGCTCTCCGGGCAGAAGGAAGCCTCAAAGAGCTGCGAGGAGATCGGCCCGCTTTATTGTCCAACAGCTGACAATATTTGGCAGCACAAAGACGAGAGCTCCATGGGTAAAATAAGACTCCTGTGTGCCTTGGAAGAGGGAGAGAGGCGGGGTAACCGGAGCCGACAACAGGCTGAACAAGGCCTCTGAAACGTGGAGCGTTCTCAGCGACTTTGCTCCCACAGCAGACACACAATATGAGCCTCTATGTGGGCTCGCAGCAGAATGGGGATGGCAGTTACGGCGCTGAGAGGCTGCAGAATGGGAAGCTTTAAAGGAAGAGAGAAGCTCTTTCTGGCTGCTCCTCGGCCAGATAAAGAGCAGAAAATGAGATGCGATTATCTCTGTAAACGAGGCAGCACAACAGGAAAAAATAATGCTGCTTATCTCCCACAGCTCGGCCTTCCCAACACACACACACACAGACACACACACACACAAGCACACACACACACAGTGACCACTTCCACTTTCATCAGCCTGCTCAGATAAAACTTCACAGTTCACCTGCAGCCATTACAGACACCGCCGAGGCAGGAGGACGCCATTAACACGCACACCTATCCCAATGTATGGAGCAGTAAATGTGGATTAATCCGCAGCTGAAAATAGTCCCCATCAAAAGCACCATATCCTCCTGATAAACTGCAAGAACCAGCTGCTTTAGAGAACGTCTGAACGCCGACACTTTGCTCTTTTTACAGAAGATCAGGGCCACAAAATGCCCCCCCCCCCCAACTTAACGAAAAAAGCAGATAAAAAGTTTGTTCACACAGAATCCTGACATCTGCAAGCAACTCGCTTCAAGGGACGTGTTTCCATGTGCCTGCTGTCCATTGGACTGTTCATGATATTATTTTGCAAGCTAAGCTGTAACTTGATAAAGTAATCTGATAAAGATGCTGTTAGCAAACAAGCTAAGCTCAGCTAGCTGAAACATGCCCACACTCTGGCTTATTCTATAAATATTTACATCAGCATTAATGAACCAATAAATTGATGAATGGACTATAAGCATTTCATAATTTCACATGGATTTTGGGCCTAAAGCTCTAAAGTAATGACAACAAAACAAGAGTACACACACATGCACGCACACACACACAAAACTGTATAACATAAAACTGATTCTCTGATAACATTTTCTGTCAGCATTGTATTAAATAGACCACACAGGAAACACACACACACACACACACACACTGAGTGCCTTATCGGCCTCTTGTTGGACATGGCCGCTCTGTTGTAGTTCCTGGCTGTCGTCCACCTCTCTGCTCACAGCAACAAGATAATGTCAGACTGCTAATTTCCCAGCCGCTGATCCTTCCAGGCCTTTCAGACTCTGCTCTCTCTTTGTTTCCTTCTGTTGTCGCTCTTTTTTTTCTTTAGTCCTCTGAGTTAAAACATGTTAAATATGGATTTAATAGTCATCTCTCAGAGAGTTTAGAATCAGATTATTATGATTGCTGTAATCTGACCCTGCACCCTGAGCTCCTCCCGCTCCATCAGCCCGAGCATCAGGACCCCTGTTGTTGTTTCTGAGTAGCTTTTAGCAGCAGTAACTTAATCTGGCGTGTTGAACATGGCGGCTCAGAGGAGGCCAGGAGGCGTCGAAGCAGAACGCCGCGCTGTAATCAGCCTGTACCGCCGTCTTCGGCTGACCTGAACTGACGCAAGTTCAGCTGAAACCTGACATATATGACGGCACCGGGGCCATAAACAAACAAACAAACAAACAAACAAACAAGAGGCTCAGAGGTGAAAATAATAAAAATTACTTTTCTAAGAAAAAGGTAAAAAAAGAAAAGGTAAAACATCTGGAATATTCATGACAATAGTCATAAATTTATGAGAAATAATACAAATTCCTCTGATATTACGGCAGCCATCTTATAGTTTAGTTAATCTGATGACATCTTGCAGCAGCTCATAAGGACGAGATGAAACAATCGAACACCCTCAGAAAGGATCGTAGTGGAGCTCAGTGACGGAGGAAACACCACCACGCCCGCAGGCCTAATTGCTCCATCTACATGTAACATGACTAATGGACTGACTAATAGGTTTCTATAAATACTGGGTCCCTCCCTTAGATGTGGTCAGTGAGGCCGATGAGGACGCTCCTCATATTCACCGCAGACATTAGCTGCACATTTATTCCACTCTGCATTAACTCGGGAGGCCATTTACAGCAGGACGTCCGGAGGAACGTTCATTACCGGCTGCAGCCAGCAGGGCTCATTAAAAACCCGATCACGCGGTGACTTACCTCGCCATCACCTCCAGCGTGTTGTTCCTGTGGGCGGGGACAGAGACGGACACACAGGTCACACACGTACAGGACAGAAAGGTGAAGACTAGCAGAGGAAGACGCTGTGCACACACCTGAAGCAGGGAAGAGAGATGACCGTCTCATAAAACCTCCACGTGGCTATGAGGTCTTCCCTGATTGGATTGGTGGAGTAATACCGCCAGGCAGACTGGAAGACAGGAAGACCAAATGAGCCCACATCTGGATACAGATACAAGCCCATGAGGAGCAGCTGAGGACGTCAGCAGAGCCTCACCTGGATGAGGCCGGCGGCCGGATGCCTGCGCTTCTCAAAGTGCTTCTGTCTGTGCTGCTCCTGGACCTTCAGAGCCAGACCGGAGCCCAGAATACCCTGCAGACACACACCAGGGCCATCAGCTGAGACCTGAGTCCTGCTAACACCACACACCCCTGCTGATGTGGAACCACTGCTGTGTGGAACCACTGCTGTGTGGAACCACTGCTGTGTGTGGTGCATGAACAGCGCCACAAGACATTTATCACAGCGAATGTACAAGCCTACTGTCAGAATGAACCCTTTCTGCATTATTTCTACAAATTTAATGTTTGAAAATAATCATTCTTTAAATTTATTTATTATATATATTTAAATGTTTATTGTTTTATGTTTAATTAGAAATGATTCCCCCATTAATTTGTGCTATTTGTTTCATGAAAATGTGCATCCTTCCTTCAATTTTGCATTTTTTCTTAATGTCTGCAAATTCAGATTCTGTCCTTTTTTAAACATAAATACATGATTTTTTCCTGAATGTCCTCCAATCAGCAAACGTCTGTTGTCTCTTCAGACTTTATGATGCAGTGACGAACACACTGTGTGTGAAGTGAACTCACCGCAGGCAGAGCGAAGAACGACACTCCGATCAGGGCGAAGGTTCCGGCTAACAGTCTCCCAGCCCACGTCTTGGGAGTCTTGTCCCCGTAGCCGATGGTGGTGAGCGTGATCTGCAGCACAGAGAAAGAACTTGCTCAGAGGATGCAGGCCTTGACTTTCAGCGGGGATGTCTCTGCATCGATCCACTGAAGGTCAGAGAATCACCTACAACAAGCAGCCGCTGGCAGCCAGGCGTCCACCTGAAGGACGCAGGCGCCGCTCGCCGCCATGCGACTTGAACTTTTGACCTTCAGGTTGAAGGACAGTCACTTTAATGAGGCCGAGCGTCAGCGCCGCTCTGACCTGTGCGTCTCATTAAAGCCTGAGGCTCTGCTGTACTCTGCACTTGAAGGCAGCACAGAAATCTGAGGATTAATTTTTTTGGCGGAGACCCCAGGTTTGGTTCAGATGATGATTCGGCTGAGCCCAATCTGTGCAGCAGGATGGAGCCAAATCCACAGATACCAGACTCAGAGGAAGGTTTCCAGCCTGCTCTCGGACGTACGTACCAGCCCCCACCACAGCGCGTCGGCGTACGTGTCGAAGTCCTGCGCTTTGGGCTGCGCCGTGGGGTTGTCGTGGTCGGACACATTCATGGAGACATCGTCCTTCTCCACCAGGTAGACCAGGAAAGAGGCCAGGATCAGGGACAGGAAGCCGATGTACCAGGCCGTGATCAGCTCCTGCAGAGACAGAGAGACATGTCAGCGATGTCCACTTCCTGTCCTTTCAGATAAACAGCCTGCTCTGCTGTGAGCTCATGTCACTCCTGATGCTTTCATCGTAACAGCTCATCTAACACATCGTCTGCTTTCACTGGCCACACTGAGGCTCAGGTCACCTGACAGTGGTTGCTTTCAGTCCTCACACTTTTCAGCTGGAGTATTTTACATGTCAGCTACATGTCAGTGCACACTCACTGCTTCTTCCACTGCTTACGCTTCAACTGCTTTTTTATTTTATTGCATCATGAAGTCTTTCCACTGGTTTATCTTTCCATGCTCAGCTCCTTTCAGTGTATTTTTTGAGGGGACCTCCTCCTCTTCTTCACTCTGATGTATTTCACAGTGATGAAGGTCGGGTCGGGTCGGTCCCTACCTTACTGTGTGCGTAGATGGCGGAGCCCAGCAGCTTCCAGGTCCCGCCCCTCCGGTCCATGCGCAGCATCCGCAGGATCTGCAGGAAGCGCAGGCTGCGCAGGGACGTGGCCAACACGTTCCCCTGGTTCCGCACCGCCACCACCGGCACCGAGGCGATCAGCACGAAGATGTCTGAGGCAGAAAAGACAGAACAACTCAGAGAAAAGCTTCCATCAAATGTAATGAGTCTGACCCGGCGCGCTGATGAAGCCGTCTTTGTGGGGCGATGAAGACGTTTGAAGAGCCGGGCAATTATTTCCTGACAAGAGCAGCGCACAGACACAGATGAAAGGCTGCTAACGAGATCTGGGGGTAAAACCATCAAGAGCAGAACGGAGGATCGTACGTGGTCCACACGTCTGAAACTCACTCAGAGGCCGTCAGCCATGAGGCTGCATCTACATTTACACAACCCTGCACTACAAACTCACACTCACTGTAGTATCAACACATAAACACACACATGTGGTCTGTTTGTATTAAGATGATGCTGTTCTGCAGAGTGGCTGACGCCCAGCTGCTGCAGCATCATGAGACAGACACACATGTGTCAGTAAGTGTGGGCTGAAGACCGAGAGGCCACACTGCCATCATCAGGCTGAAGAGGGAACTACATCTCTGTGTATTTCTGATGAAACCACAGACCTGCTTCAGGCCTGGATGTCTGGTCTCCTTTTTAGGGTTTTCAGTCCTTACCCAAGATGCACAGAGGTTTGCGGGCGAACTTCAGCCTCCCCCTCCATCCTTTGTAACGGCAGCAGCAACCTGCCGCCCAGATCCTCAGTGCAAACTCTGCTCCGAAGATGAAGATGGCGAAGGTTTCCTGCATGGGAATAAAGTCACTTTTCACATTTCAGTCATTCACTTCTTAATTTTCATTTTTTTATGCTTCACTGAAAACCCATAAAAAATCTAAAGCTTTTAGATTTATTACTCCTTCATGATCACATTATTCTGATTTATCTTGATTTTTATCGAGTTAAACTGATTTAAAAAAAATACCAAAAATATGTTTAAAGAGATGCAGAGAACATCAGAGAGTTTCCTCCAACACATGAAACCTACAAACTTACTCGGACTGGTTTAAACATGTTATAGAAAGAAAGGATGTGGTGGCGTCTTCTCACCAGAACAACCAGCCAGTGTGCAGACACCTTCTCGTGCTCCTTGAACGTGGTCAGAATGGCCAGAATCAAACAGCCCAGAACGATTAAAAACCTGCAGACACACAAAGAACAGCAGCAGCAGCAGTGAGGACAACATTCAGGATGCAGTGTCACACCGCCACCAGCAGAGGGGGCTGTTTCCCACTTTACACAGCAGCAGAAGGAAGATGCAGAAAATCATTTAAAAACGCAGACAGAGTGATTATTATTGTAAGAGCTTGTGCTGATGTTAGAGAGAAGGACAGACACACAAACAATCAGTGTGCGTTTTGTTGTTTTTCATTCATCTCTTTCTAATATTATTTATTTTTAATGAAAGGGTTTTCATATTCACCAATTACTGATCATTGATTTAAATTAGTTTGGATATGCTCTTGTGGTCATATCTGTGCGTGTGTTTTTGACTTGTGTAACCTCATGAAAACACGTTTAATGATGTTAAAGTGTGTGTCTCTTCGTACGTGACATCACATATCATTTACCCATAATCCTCTGTGCTACTTTCTGGGGGTGTTTTGAGGCCACTGCTGTCCTGCAGTGAAAAATGGCGGATTGTGCCTGAAATGGATTATTTTACAAACACAAAAATAAATCACGCTTTAATTTCTGTCATATTTGGGTCAAAGTGAAGCTCCTGCAACCATCCATCAGGGCTACTTTAAATTAAACATCAGTTATTGAGGCGATAGTGAATCAGAGGATGGAATTAAACAGCAGTGAAGCCCATTTATCAGACGAGCCTGGGCGGGCCGCTCTGTGCCGCTCTGTGCCGGTTTGACACCACGTTCCACTCAAATGCTCCTCCATCTTTGTTTCTGTCCCTAGACGACTTCCTGTCTTGTTACTCTCAGCCAAACATTCTTCCACCCTGACGTTTACATTCAGGGTGTTGCCATGATGGATGAAAGCAACCAGCCGCAGAGCTGCTGCCAATTAACATCCACCCGGCGCTGCACGTCCAATCTTCTCCACCAGCGGCTTCAGTTCGGCTGACACGGCTCACAGGTTCCCACGCTGGTCCTCATACATAACCAGGAACATTTCACATCAGATCCTGTGTGTCCACATGGACGCTGCCACAGAATCACAGGAAGTCTGGAGCAGCCACACCTCCGCCCTGTGAAGCCCCACCGAGCCCCACCACGCAGGCCAGGGAGGCATCACTAAAAGGATGTTTGATGATGTATTGATTGGAGGACCGCACGGACGAGCAGCTCCTGGAAGCAAGGCAACAACAGGAGTGCAGCGTCTCACAAAGACACATTAAAATACACTGACCCGCCTCCATCTTTGTTTTTCTTCTGGAGTCATGTGACCTCCAGTGAGATCTTGGTGAGTGAAGTATGTCTGAAACAGAAGAAGCTCTGTGAGACATCACAGCTGAGCGGCCGCCCCTCACGCTGCTGTTTGTGTGCTAAACCTGGTCCAGACCTCACACAGCCGTGGACTGGCTGCTCTCTGGCCTGCTTTTGGGAACCCTTCCCTCCTGAATCATTCATGTGTTGTTGTGTTGCCATTAGGCAGCGTTGACATCTCTGAAGTTTCTGAAGTGCTGCAACCATAACAGCATGAATATTTCACAGCCAAACAGCCGGCAGACTTTTACATAATTTACCTGAAGGAAGCGATCCGGCCGGCGCCGCTCTGATTGGCGCCTCGTTGCTTCTTTTGTTGTGCGTTTCATCGGACTTCCTGCCTGTTAAATCAGATCGCAGTGTTTCTCCTCAAAGTTATCCAGAGGACAGAGATAATCCTGCAGCGGGTCGATGTTAACTCGATATGATCCAAAAGATACCGATCTGCAGCGCGGCCCGCTCCCGACGCTTCGCTCAATACGACACAGAACACAGCCGCACAACACAGCCGCACAACACAACACAACATGGCCGCACAACACAGCCGCACAACACACCGGCAGCTCAAATCCAGACTCACATCTTCAGTTTAAGCAGCCATAAACAGATAAATATGGATCAATCAATTTCAATCAGTCAAACACAAACCAGACAAAAACCTGCAGCAGCACCCAGATCCACAAAAACCAGGGCCAGTCTGGATCTGACAGAGACCAGCCACTGAAGACCAGTCAGTAAAATCCATCAGCCAAAGACCGGTCGGTAAAAACCCTGACTAGAACAGACCAACCAATGAGCTGAAACAGACGGACTCTGAATGAATCAGGTCATCTGACCCAGGACTTCCTGTTTTCATATGATGGTCCTGTTGCCGAGCAACCTGCAGTGGACATGAACCAGGTTTCGACCTTGAGAGTTCAGTTTGTGGACTTAGTTGTGGAACGTCTGCTGCTGTCCCTGTGACGGCCGGAAGGAGGAAGAGTCCTGAGGCGACCTCCACCTTCATCACTCCTCCAGTGTGACGCTGTGTTACCTGCCTGCTGGACACATTAATGAAGCGTGGACTTCAATCTGTGGTGAAGTGAGTGGCTATCAAAGGTAGAGAGACAGGACGGAGACAGGACGGAGGACATGTCCCTGGTGTTATCGACATGTCCCTGGTGTTATCAACATGTACGCAGGTACTGTTAATGATGTGTCCAGGTATTAAAGGTCATGTGGCTGTAATGACGAGCTCAGCCCACCTGCACGGCCTCCCTCACCTCTAATCCTCTCTGTAGCCCAGGCCCTGGCGGAGGCCCTGCCTCCCGGTGCTCGCGCCCCCCCTGAGGATTCCTAACAACCAATTTGTCGGTGAAATCCAATAAGCAGAGTGCAGACGATGCATTTCTGACAGGTAATCTGCGGGGCGATATGCACACAGTGAGGAAGGACAGCAGCGGGAACCACTGCAGCCACAAGGACGAGATGAGAGGCGGAGACGCTCAGCGTGACGTCTGCAGCTTCAAGGCCGCACAGACTCAGTCCAACCTCAGCACATCCAGGTTCACTGAAACCTCGCCGACCTGGGAAAAGGTGTGTCTACTGTGCAGCACAAACAAAGGAACTTCCTGCCACAACACATTCGAAAGCGGAGAAAGGAGTTTCCTGCTAAGACACTATCACAACACAATCCAACGGATCCAATCAGTGCTGAGCCTTTCACATTGATTGATTCTTCGACTTCCTGTCCTGCTCATTCACAAACTTCCTCCTCCGTGCCGCTCTGTGCCCCTGGCCTCCACCTTTATTGATGGACAGATGGATGATTTGTGTATTTATTTCAGCTGGCGCTCCGGCTGCACCCTGTCAGGATCCTGCACTCCTTTTCCCTGAGCTCGCTCTCTCAGAAGACTCTCCGGTGACCCCGGCGCCACCTCACAGCGCTGACAGCAGGTCAGATTTGCAGGCATTTGCAGAGATCCCGACAGGAAGAAGGCCGTGTTGGGAGTGATGGATTTCACCTCCTCCTCCTCTGTGCTCCCCCGCTGTGGGACGGCTCAGCAGTGGTAGGGGAGAAAAGGATATTCAGGCAGTGATTTGGGATTTGCTGATCCTGCAGAACACGGTGCATTACCAGGAATATCCTGACCCCTGGATGTGGTGGCTGCTGCGTGCGTGCAGGGAGATCCCATGTGCAGAATCAGCAACATGACGGCTGACAGCTTCATTGATGTATAAACACGTGCTGCTGCAGAGAATTCAAACCTACACAGATGACCTGCTGCACGTCTCATCTCTGCATATATTGATATGTAATGATAGTAAATACCTATAGCAGCATGAACAGTTAGCATTTTACATTAATGCTGAAAGCGGCCTGACATCTTTGCCGCTGTCTCACCGGTCACTCCTCTGTCACGTCGTCTTCACAGGACCTGGATCAGACGGCTGCTGCTGCTGCTGCTGCTGCGGTGAGGATCTCTTTTGTAAAACTGGATTAAGTGACGGCCCCTGTTTGCTCTGTGTGTTTACTCAGCGGCTCGGTGATGTTTGAACAGTCCAAATGAGGTAATTAGTCAAACTAATCTGACTAATTACACATAATTATGGAGCATTTTGATAATTGGGCGCAGCAGCATCCACCACCTGGATCAGGCAGGTAAGCTTCTCTTCCCGGGTACGGGCCAATCAGATTGAGCCCTGCAGTGGCACCATGAGGTCATCTGTGGCCCCGCGGCCTCATGGGACACGATGGGACACACTTAGCGGCTGGACAAGATCAATGAAGCTCTGTTTGAATCTCTCCTTCTGTGAGCAGAGATGTGGACGAGGACGTCATTCAGCAGCTCTCACACTCTCCAGGCTGGTTTAGTTTGTGTAACATGAGTTTATCACTCAGCCTCCAGTGGACACTGTAGGAACTGCGGTTTGTGAGGCCAGTTAGCGCCCCCAAGAGGACGTAAGATAATACTTTAAAGATCCTTGCAGTTCTAGAGTCTCTAAGTATGATGGCGATAACAATGGAGGTCTCAGTGTTTCACAGCTGTGACTCAGGACGTTAGTCTACAAACACAGAAACCAAACCACAGGGATCCCTCCATGCCGAGCAGCGTGAGGCGAGGCGCTCAGGGTCACTGTGGGTCGCAGCACGTTATTCTGCAGCTGATACAAAAAGACAGCCGGAGAAATGGAAACAGCACACAGATCAATCAGCACGCCGCCTCTCTCTGCCGCTGATCGAAGCGCTCCAGAGTTTCATTTCTAAAACTCACACATCAACATCAGCAACGGTTTTGACTCATTGATCGGAGCTTTCAGAGGACGCAGCGGCGCAGAGGGATGCAGATCTGTCCACTGCTTGAAACGCTCCCCGGACCTCCTCTATGTGGAGATAAGCAGCAAATCTCAAATCTCAAATCCTGGTAAGTGCTAATTAGCTTAGATTTCCTGCCTTTCCGTATAATTAGGCTCATTCTTGAAGGAAATGAGGTTCAGTGACGCCTCCCTGCCCCTTCAGTGATGGACGGAAGACAAACATGGCTGCCACAAAACAAAAATGTTTCTGGACGACCCGAGAGAGAGACATCGAAAAGCAAAGAAGTAAAATCAGACTCAGTGGAGTAAAAGTACTCAGACACCTCCACCTCTGTTTGATTCTTAAAGGGCATCGCTCACCCATCAATCAATATCTGTGCTGACACTCATTCATCAATCACGTCATACTCCAGGCCTGTTCTGAAGTTATTAACAGAAAAATGATGAAAAATCACACCATTAACCGTCTAAACCAGAGGATGAGCAGCCATTTGTGTTTGTTTACTACCGGCATGAAAGCAGACTTATTGACCCAATTCCAGAGCCATGAATTATCGCCGAGCGAGCGTCACTACGACCAGCTGTCTCTGAGAGGAAGAGGAGGAAATGAGAATAAATGTGGTGTCGATCCATCCTGACACGTGAACCATAACAGAACATAGGGAGGGCGGCCATTTTGGCAGATGACCTGTGACAGCAGCTATGTGTCTACTTCCTGTTTTTATTTTATTACAGGTACAAACAAATCATCTCAATGTTTAGACACCGCGGCAGTCACATGTCACATGACACCAAACAACACCTGAAGGTGCAACATCACATGACTGTACGTGTTTTATGTAATCAATAAAAGTTTGCTTGTAGTCAAGCATCTTGTGGTTAGCATGTTAGCATGCTAGCTTTATCATACAGGTTATCATTCTTCTTCTCTGTTTGGGCTGAAGGCAGACCGGAGACTACATATGGCGTCTGCAGCCTGTGAGGTGGTGTTAACACCACTACAGTCATAACTGAGACCGTCAAATGTTTACATGAGATGCAGAACATGCGCTCCACCGGTCCACAGCTGTGTGATCCAGAGGGCCTGCAGTGGGCCAGGACCTGCTCACTGAGTGTATGTGATCGGAGCCGGAGCTGGTCTCAGAGGGCTTCGCCTGCCAAAGGCTGTAATTTGTCACCTGAGTGCCCTTGAGGCCGGGGAAGCCATTTCTGGCTTGGCAGGAGGAGGTGTAAGCAATCAGTGTCAGCCGGAGAGCGGCGCTGCTCGTTAGCACGAATACGCTCCGACAGGCTAACGCTGCCGTCTGACTGTCTCTGTGTCTGTCTGCGGCGAGCGGAGCGTCTTTGTTCAGAGGAAAGCTTTAACAGACTGCAGAGAAACGACACCCCCACACAACCTGTGTATAAATAAAACACCAGCATTCTGGAAAAACATGACTCCTGTGATTTTTATGGTTTTAAACTGCTTGAATATAAAAGAAGATGCCTCAGCATCATGGACCTGGTCTGTGGAGTGCAGCCTCTGCTCCACCAGGGAGCAGCAGGAAGTAGAAGCTGAGCTGATGTAAACACAGCAGCTGCCACGGCGAGCCTCACCGCACAGAGCTGCACGTCTGTCGGCACTGAACCAGCCGGGCCAGCTGGACGGAGGCGTCCAGAACTCTGTCTCTGAGCCACGTCTCTGTGAGGACAAAGACGCAGCGGGCTCTGAACTCCCACCGCCGAGTCCGGATAGGAGACATTTATTCAGGGAGGAGACGTCAGAGCGCAGGACGGAGCGGCCGGCCGAGCACGGAGCCTCCTCTTCCTCACACAGAGCCTCCTCTTCCTCACACAGAGACATCAGGCAGGTGGAGGACTAGAAGCCTGGTCCCTGATCCAGCAGAGAGCACAGAGCTGATCCAGCAGACCCTCACACAGGCTGCTGCTGGAGGCTTCTGGACCAGAGACACCAACACCTCAGAGTCTACCTCTCTGGATGGACTGAGCTCGTATCAACAAGTACTTGAACAGGTAATAAAGTTACAGCCTGAGTGGAGACGATGCAGCCTGACAGACTCCATCACAGCTAACAGGTCTGTACAGCTGAGCGACCTTCAGAACACCCCTTCTCTCGGCTCGTCGTCTCCGTGTGGAACTCTGAGCAGATAAACCCGGAGCGCTCAGTCTGCAGGTGGGTTCGTCTTTCCTCTCCTGGTGTCCCAGTTTAGAAAGCAGGATACTGATCCAAGTTTATTTTAGTACAGAGGAGCATGACAGCACACAGATGGTCCACAGGGAAGCCTGGATACTGCGACCACCCTTTATTCACAGGCTGTCACACCCAGCAGAGCCCAGCCTGCGTCTCAAACAGTCAACTGATAGGTTGAATTAATCAATACTGTAAACTCCCCTCAGATGTTTGGAACATCAAAGCTAATGTGTGCTGGACTCTGACAGTTGTTAATGATGACAGCAGCTCCAGAATCATTTTTACAATCAATCAGTGGATCAGCTGATCGATCAGAACGGCAGCCCTTCGTCTGCAGACTTTTTTTGCAGAGTAGTGAAACACAGCACATTCATGAGGCGCTGCATCATTGCCCCCCCCCCTCCCCGCCGAGCATCAGATGACATGCATTATGCGTCTCCATGGTAACAGCTGCTCACTGCACTCTCGCCGGAGGATCCCTCCGTCTCCACATCACCATGGCGACACCTGCCCGCTTCCCTCCCGTCGGCCCTGTCGGGGATCACCAGTCATGCCTCACATCTGTGTGTTTCCATGGCGATGGCGGCGACGTGAGAGAGCGGGGTGAGCGGGTTCGAGTTTGAAGCGGTGCGATGTGATTGGTCGGTTTCAGGCTGTGAGAGCGTTCCGGCTCTCCTTCCAGGTTCAGGTCAGTGCTTCACAGTATCCGCTCACTTCCTTTCAGTGCATGGGTTTCTGCCACTGCTGCTTCAGTGTATCTGACTGTAGAAGTATTGTTAGTGCTTCTAGTTTAACCAAGTCTTTTCCTCCAGCTCCCACTCTTTGCCTTCGTGGTTCTGAGCTGTGAAGTTTGTGCCGCTGCGTTTAGCTTCGTTAGCAGCTGACAGGTTGGAATGTAAGAACCTTCGGCCCCGGCAGACACGACTCATATCAGCCTCTGTGAAACAAGCCGTCTGGGTCTCAGTCTGCCGAGTTATTGAACTGAACTCTGGGAAAAGGAAGCGAGATGTGCTGAGTCTGTCCCCTCGGCGCTGATTTCAGCTGTCAGGAGGAGGAGGAGGAGGAGGAGGAGGAGGAGGTCTGGATCTTTGGTTTTTAATTTACATTCAGCTCCTCTGCTGTGGCACAGCCAGCTGCACACTCTGATACATTTTTCTTTATGCTCGTCTCCTACAGGCCCCACGAGGATCTGTTCTCTTGCTTCGATGGAGAGCTCTCTGCCGGGAAGCCTCGGGGTCACATGGGGACAGGACCCATTCCTCAGCGGTGACGCAGGAAAGCGCCACAAAAGCTGTTCTGGTTTTTAAGAGCGCAGATTTATCCCCACACAAAGGGCTCTTTTTATACTCAGCCTGCGAGCGATGGCTTTAAAGCCGCGCACGCTGCATCCTGAAGGTGCACCCAGCAGGAGGCCGCCTGTCTGGGCCTCGCGGCCGTGCTGGGATCTGACGAACATCCCGGGTGTGAGCGGTCGCACACAGACCCACACGGTCATCTGGTACGCCCTGGTGTGTCCTGCTCTTATATCACATTAACCGGCTACTTATTTAGATGGTTTGACTCTCGGTTACCATGGTAACCACCTGCCTAAAGAGCAGAAACTGTTCCCAGGTCACCTCTGAAGTCCATCAGACAGCTGATGCTACAGGGATGTACAGACATTCCAACCATGTAGTGACGTCACCTTAGCCACAAACAACAGCGCCGCGGTGAGAACACACATTTGGACACACTGATCTTCACTGTGGAGCCTCGCTGACAGCCCGTCAGGCTGATCCTGGCCTGGTGGATTCTGGGTGTAATCACACATAAGTGAACCCAACTGTTCCCGCCGTGCTGAGACCTCAGCTGACGACCAGAGACGCTGCCGCCGCCGTCTCACTCAGATTTATGACTCCAACTGAGAAAATATTTTACAGTTTATTTCCCATGATAACCACGCACAGACACCACACTCACATACTGTGTGTGTGTGTGTGTGTGTTGGCATGGTGGCTATTTCTGCAAAGAAATATATTTAAGTAGAGGAAGGTGCAGAGAGGAAGAGGAGATGTATCATCTTAGCACAAAGGAAGAAGAGGTGCAGCGCCGACGTGTTTGCAGAGGAGACGCACTCTTTGTCTTCCGCTGTGTGTCGTCACCACGTGTCAGACGGCGTAGATGCCAGCTGGCCCGCGGTGACGGAGATTCCACAGCTCTGACAGTCGTCTCACCCGGCTGCCTGGTCATCAAATGAACATCAAATAATGTGGCTGTTCTGCAGCGCCCCCTGTGTCTGGACGCAGGTGACGGCGAGGAAGCTAGCTGCTACCAGTGCTTCCAGACATGTAGCCAAGTCTACATCATAGATGCACATTCCTTTCTTTGATTTCATTTAAGTTTTATTTGACTACTTTTTCCTCTGATGTGAGATATTTTTACAGCTAGCGGCTAAATTCAGCTATGCAGTAACATTTTACATTTAATGCACTGCAGGGCTCTGAACACTCACATGGCGTTCCTCACATGAAGAAATGATTCACTTCACTTTGATTGGATAGCAGAACTTGGTGTGGAGTGAAGATGGGGCGGGCAGATCAAGGTGTAGATGATTAAAAACTGATGGTGATTGGTGGACTGAATGCATCAGATCACAGCGTGCACTGTGAGGAATGCAAAGAAGACTGTAAAGTGTTTTATGTGGTGAAGCTGCTGCATGTTGAGACAGTGTGGACGTCCAGAGGAGACTCTGCAGGATTCATAATGCAAACACAATATACAAGGACAACATTAGTCCTCATAGAGTCAGAGGACACACGAAGAGTCCACTATACATCACAGCTGCCATGCTCTGACTAAAAATGACCTTCCTGCTAAAACTGCTCAAACTCATCCTTCAACAACTTTAAGTCAACGACAGACACAAACACACTTTTAGAGGACGCTGGAGCTGCAAACATTCCCCGAGCGTGTGAAACAGCAGCTTTAAAGATGTCTGACAGATCAAACTGTTTAATGGGTGTCAGCAAAACGCCAATACGCCCCGTGACGCAGTGCAGCAGGTGGAGCGGTCGATGTGTCGATAAATCAGGGAAAAAACACAACAATCAGCCTCTCTCACAGTCAGCCTCTCACACAGTCAGCCTCACAGACAGTCAGCCTCTCACCCGTGGATAGCTGGGATAGGCTCCAGCCCCCCGTGACCCTGCACAGCAGGACACAGCAGGTGTACACAGCGATGTCACTGGTTCCAGGAAGTAATGCAGAGAACAAAACTGACCAGGAAAAAATAAACATACACTCAACAAAAATATAAACGCAACACTTTTGTTTTTGCTCCCATGTTTCATGAGATGGACTTGAAGATCTAAACTTCATTCCAGATACACAATATTACCATTCCTCTCAAACATTGTTCACAAATCTGTCTAAATGTGTGATAGTGAGCACTTCTGCTTTGCTGAGATAATCCATCCCACCTCACAGGTGTGCCACATCAAGATGCTGATCTGACATCATGATTAGTGCACAGGTGTACCTCAAACTGCCCACAACAAAAGGCCACCCTGAAATGTGCAGTTTTGTCTCACAGCAAAATGCCACAGATGCCACAAGCATTGAGGGAGCGTGCAATTGGCATGCTGACAGCAGGAATGTCAACCAGATCTGTTGCTCGTGCATTGAATGTTCATTTCTCCACCATAAGCCGTCTCCAAAGGCGTTTCAGAGAATATGGCAGTACATCCAACCGGCCTCACAACCGCAGACCACGAGTAACCACACCAGCCCAGGACCTCCACATCCAGCAGGTTCACCTCCGAGATCGTCTGAGACCAGCCACTCAGACAGCTGCTGAAACAATTGGTTTGCATAACCAAACAATTTCTGCACAAACTGTCAGAAACCGTCTCAGGGAAGCTCAACTGCATGCTCGTCGTCCTCATCGGGGTCTTAACCTGACTCCAGATCGTCGCCGTAACAGACTTGAGTGGGCAAATGCTCACATTCGATGGCGTCTAGCACGTTGGAGAGGTGTTCTCTTCACGGATGAATCTCGGTTTGCATTGTTCAGGGCAGATGGCAGACAGCGTGTGTGGCGTCGTGTGGGTGAGCGCTTTGCTGATGTCAATGTTGTGGATCGAGTGGCCCATGGTGGTGGTGGGGTCATGGTATGGGCAGGCATCTGTTATGGACGAAGAACACAGGTGCATTTTATTGATGGCATTTTGAATGCACAGAGATACCGTGATGAGATCCTGAGGCCCATTGTTGTGCCATACATCCATGAACATCACCTCATGTTTCAGCAAGATAATGCACGGCCCCATGTTGCAAGGATCTGTACACAATTCTTGGAAGCTGAAAATGTCCCAGTTCTTGCATGGCCAGCATACTCACCGGACATGTCACCCATTGAACATGTTTGGGATGTGCTTGACCGGCGTATACGACAGCGTGCACCAGTTCCCACTAATATCCAGCAACTTCGCACAGCCATTGAAGAGGAGTGGACCAACATTCCACAGGCCACAATAGACAATCTGATAAACTCTATGCGAAGAAGATGTGTTGCACTGCATGAGGCAAATGGTGGTCACACCAGATACTGACTGGTTCTGAGTCCCCAGACCGCCAATAAAGCAGAAACAAAATGCACATTTCAGGGTGGCCTTTTATTGTGGGCAGTTTAAGGTACACCTGTGCACTAATCATGATGTCAGATCAGCATCTTGATGTGGCACACCTGTGAGGTGGGATGGATTATCTCAGCAAAGCAGAAGTGCTCACTATCACACATTTAGACAGATTTGTGAACAATGTTTGAGAGGAATGGTAATATTGTGTATCTGGAATGAAGTTTAGATCTTCAAGTCCATCTCATGAAACATGGGAGCAAAAACAAAAGTGTTGCGTTTATATTTTTGTTGAGTGTATATTAAAATGTAAATGATACAGAGCAGAGAGATGAAGGTACTCAGAGGAGCCTCGTTATTATCTGCTCAAAGAACAGAACCTGCAGAGGATGAAACAACGACGTGTCTTTAATTTGTTGTTGTTAACAAGGTTTCAGATCATCGTCATAGTGACACGAGTCAATACACACACACACACACACAAAGAAAGCAGGCTGACTTTATTCATAAGAGTGATCCTTTGAATCAGACAAGGAGCTGCTTTCATCTCTGTTCTCGTTTAATCTCATCCCATCTTTACCCAAGAAGACCTTCCGTCTTCTGAGTAACCTGTGAAGAACATCCTGTTCCTCATTTCACTAATTCCCTCCCCGGAGGAAACAGGAATGTTAAAACAGAATGAGAGGCTGCAGCGGCACCGAGCGCCTTTTTGTTTCCTCTAAACCCTTCACGCTGCAGCACACAGATGTGTGTCTGAGCCGTGTGAGACATGACAGAGTCAGATTTTAAGATGCAGAAAGAAGACCTGGAGCCAGGGACGGATTATCAGTTAACAGGCCCCTGGGCCCAGAGTGGAAAAAGGCCCCCCTAGCCCAATTATATTAGGTTAAGGCCCCCTGAGCCCTGGGCCCCTGGGCCCATGCAATAATCCATCCCTGTATGAATGATACAGAACGGCTGTTTGTTTTCAAACGGTCTGACAGCCTTTACAAGCTAACCAGCGTGCTAATGAGCTAAAACCACAACAGGTGTGTAGAAACGAGGTCACATGACACATCAGTGCCGGAGCAGGCGCTGACACGGACTCTTCTGCCTTAGCTGGTTTTAATTAGCCGCTCTCACAGAGAGAATGATGATGATTAACTACACACGTTTAATCCCAAACAAAACAGCAGCTAACAGCAGCCGACCGCGGCGAGCTGCTTTTCATCACCTCCTTTATGTGACTTCTATTTTTACCCTCCGCCTTCAAAAGGCCAATTAGACGCTGTGCCTGTCCTGAGGGTGCGCTTCGTCTCCTTTAAAAGGTTCCTCAAGTAAATCAATGGCTCTGTGTGGAAGCAGGAAGCCATTATGAAGCATCAGTGAACTGACAGGCCGTAAACACAGGCAGGTCACTGGAAACAGGTACAGCAGCTACACAACGCCTGCTGCCTCCTGGTGGCCGGTGATGGGAACACCAGAGCAGGAAATGGCACGAAAAGGAGACGCAAAAGCTCCAAGAACGTTTGAAACAACAACAACAGACACAACAGGACTGCAGAGTGAAGTGACATCCTCACTGAATGGGGTTGATGGTTCACGGGTTTCCAGATGAGATGTGTTTACATTCTGCCTGTCAATCATCCATCTGTTTTCAAAGCAGCTTTATAAAAATGCACCGGATCATTCTGAAAAACTGGGCTAATCAGATGCAGGCTTAAATGCAGCAGCATCAGAACACATCAGCAGCAGCAGCGGTGCTGACGACCTGAAGCTTTTATTCAGAGCAGCCAAACATCCCGATGACAACATGTGGCTCTGAATCACAGCAGGTGGCAGTAAAGGGTTACAGTCCTCAGTGATGGCTGAGGCTGTCCTGTACAGGGTTAAAGTGCTTCAAGTGAACGATTGGATGGAGTCGGCAGGTGCGCCCCACCTCGTTTCCATGGTAACCATCAGGTGGACCCTTTACTGCCTGACGTATTCATGGTTGGGCTTTTTTTTTTAAATTAAAGAACGCAGCAGACTCCACAAACTGAACGTGAGACTTTAAAAAGTCAGTACCCACTGCGTGTTGCTAGGCAACGAAAGCCAGAAATCAGCTTCCTGTGAGGAGGTGCTGTCAGTCACCACAACAGACATGCTAACTGCTACCGGCTAGCTTTCAAATGTCCTCCTCTTGTGCTTCCTCTGTGATCTGATTGGTTGACGTCGATCAGCTGCTGACCTTCACAGTCTACCAGGACGACCTCCCATCAGGTCAGTGGTCTGATGAGAGTCCAGCAGCTTCACGCAGAAACCTTCACGTGAACATCTGGGCGCTGTGTGCTCCACATCAGCTGTTTTGTTTTTGGACCAGAGTCCAGATAATCTGACTGAAATCTGACCCCCTGACAGAACCCGGCCTCGCTTTACAAAAGCACTTCAGCTGCTTTTAAACGTCTCCATGCCTGTATGGAGGCTGGAGCAGGTCTGCGGTCCATTAACTGCATGGCTGCCTCACATCAGACTTGTCTGAGTGAACATCCCTCCTAATGCACAAGTCCTGTTGTCCACTGAGAGTCTTGGCGGTGACGGGGCAGACGTGCTGCTGAGGCTCCGCGAGTGACGAATTTACCACACAGAGCGGGAGCAGGGGCCAACCAATGAGGACGGAGCAGGAGGGGAATCAATTAAAGAGTAACAGAGCAATGATCCTCACGCAGCCTTCAGAATCTGAACCAAACTGAGAGCAGCAGCAGTAGGAGTGGAGAGCTATTGATCCGCAGTGATGACTAATGTCAGTGGGTGTTGTGTTTTGACTGGCGTCTCCGGGCACATGTGCAGTACAGCTTGGAAACGCCCCGGGTGACAGAGGAGGATTAGAACCACTGTGAGGATCTGACAGAAAGACACAGATCTGCCAAAAACATCTGAAAAACAAGCCAGAATCTGAATTTTAATTATTATATAATTTTACAGTGTGGTGATCCTCCGCACACGGAGACAAACCATGTTTGACAGTGCTCACACTCCATGAGTGGAGCAGCTGCAGAGCCGACAGTGCTGTGATCTGTCTGCACTTACAACACACAAGAACCTGTCCAGAGTCCAGATACCTGCACACAGGCTCACGTGCTGGCCCGCAGAGCCCCGCCTCGCTCTTACTGACGTTTGGAACTATCAAGGACTCATAAATTAGTGGGAATCGGCGTGTGACCCTGCGGCGTCCCTGCAGGCTCAGTGCTGCAGTCGCTTCAGCGGCTGAGCCAATTCATCACCGACGCCTCGGAGGGAGAAGATGGATTCTGTGGTTGAGTGAGTCCCTGAGGTGACGAGAGGGGAACTATCTGTTTTAGGGGATCGAGGTGAATTGAGATATACGGCGGAGGCGCTTCAGAACTAAAGCTGATAACAGTGGAGGGGAACACTGAGGGGAGTCCAGGTCACAGCTGATCCACTGATCATATCTGCTCATAAATCCACTGCACTACACTCAGGGCTTAAAGAGGCGCTTCAAAGAAACTGATCTCAGTCCTGAGCAGCATCACCCTGTGTGTGTAAAGACACACCTGCTGTAACCTTCTACAGTGATTCACAGTAAAACACCACACATGCATGATACACACAGACTCACACAGACTCACACAGACTCACAGACTCACACAGACTCACACAGACTCACAGACTCACACAGACTCACACAGATTCGTGTGTCAGCTGTTCGTCCTATGAAAGCTGTTGCTCAGGAGCTCCTGCAGCCCGCAGGGCCACCATCCCCTGAGAGGCTCTGCTGAATCAAGACAGGAGGACTTCAAACACTGACAGACAGATTCAGACACAAAACAGCACTGAAAGTCTCTAAAAGTTCAGCTCAGACTCTTCAGGCTTGTTTGTGTGTCTGCAGGGTCTGCGGAGCAGCAGCCTCGTTAAAACAGTGAGGAGGACTCACCGTGTCACAGCTTCACTAAAATACACAGGGATCCATAAGGTGTGGCCCAAAGCAAACTCATTGTCGCCATGGCAACATGACGTCCTGCACACAGAGAATGATGCTAACTAAACAGCGCAGACTCACACCAAGTGCTGGAAAAACCAGCTTTCCTTCACCACCCGCGACACCAACCAACACAGGCTGACCACACACAGGAGAACACCCACAACATCCCTAAGCTCCGGCCATCAGCATCACGACAGTGCACAGCTCCACCTAACTCCAGCTCCACCTAACTACAGCTCCACCTAACTACAGCTCCGCTTAACTACAGCTCCGCTTAACTCCAGCTCCGCCTAACTCCAGCTCCGCCTAACTCCAGCTCCACCTAACTACAGCTCCACTTAACTACAGCTCCACCTAACTACAGCTCCGCTTAACTACAGCTCCGCCTAACTCCAGCTCCGCCTAACTCCAGCTCCACCTAACTACAGCTCCGCTTAACTACAGCTCCACCTAACCCCAGCTCCGCCTAACTCCAGCTCCATCTAACTCCACCTCCGCCTAACTACAGCTCCGCCTACAGCTCCGCCTAACTACAGCTCCGCCTAACTCCAGCTCCACCTAACTCCAGCTTAACAAAAGAGGAAGTGGTCTTGCTGGGGGGGCAGACACTTAAAGATGGGCAGTTTCCGGGTTTGTCGACCCCTCCCTCCACCCCTCCCTCCACTCTCGGCCAACTGTTTGGCTCCACCATCACCGTGTTTTCTCCTGTCGTCATAACTACCACCACTAGGGGGCGTCATCAGCTGGTCTTCTGGTTCCGTCTCTCCACCCTGACGGTGCCTTTCCCTCAGTGCGTTTGGCATTTTAGTTTCCATGGCGACTGAAACACGGCAGCCCATCATCCCGCTCCCCCTCCTCCCTCCCCCTCTGTTATGCAGTCATTTTTGGAGCACAGACCTGCTCGCATCACGGGGAGTAAGTGCGGTAATTAGTGGACTGAAGGCTGCAGAGACACAAAGCACACGGTGCAGCCTCACAGTGCTGTAGTGTGAGCATCGCAGCACTGTAACCTCTGTTCTATTCATTTGTCACCACGCCTGAATGTGAATGAGCGTTTTAACCCCTGCAGGCTGATGAAACCGCTGCACAATGAGCGCGAGGAGCAACAGGTGGAGCCACAACATTACACAGCAGCTCTGCTCCTGTGGTTTCTGTTGTAATGCTGTGTGTGTGTTATTGTAGTGTGTGTGTGTGTGTGTTATTGTAGTGTGTGTGTGTGTGTGTGTGTGTGTTTTTGAGCCGGCCTCACACTGAACACTGAGACATTACACAGGACAACATGGCCGCCTGCAGGCAGGCGCCTCCTAACAGCTTCACTGAAAAGTGCCAAAGCTGCAGTTCCTCTGGTGGCCACTGGAGGCTGTCTGCAAAAGTGAGTAAATCCCCAGTTCAGTCTGCATGCTGTAGACCAGCGGTCCCCAACCTTTTTTGCACCACGGACCGGTATCATGTAAAACAATATTTTTACGGACTGGCACAGAAAAAAATATAAAATATAAATATATAAAAAATATATAAAATAAAAACCGAGACCAGCGTCTGGGCAGGTGCTTAAAGGCACAGGCGGATGAATCTGATCGATTTATAAATGAAACAGCTTTCAGACTCAGATAATGAATAATATATTTTTTGCTCAGTCTTTCTGTGCGGCCCGGTACCAAATGACCCACGGACCGGTACCGGTCCCCGGCCCGGTGGTTGGGGACCACTGCTGTAGACCTCAGACTCGGACTCAGAGCTGAACTTCAAACCGACTGGATCAGCTTGCAGTGGATCAATTCATCAGACATCGGCAGATAAAGCCGACAGGAAGTCAATACAACCAACAGGTCGCAGACGTCAGCGGCGGCTCTGCTGCGGCTCATCACAGCTCTCAGGTGAAGGACAGCCTTATTTTAATTCAGCTTTAAGACCTGCAGGTCCACAGGATGTTCTGTGGACCTGAAGCTCCAGCTGAAAATGTATGGACGGCCAGCGCTGTAAATAGCAAAGTGAGTCAGGCTCTGGCAGCTTTAAAGTCCCAGACTCCCTCTGCAATGACTGTGCAGTCTGAAACACGGCGAGCGGAGAGCGCGGCCATCCTCCAGGTTCATTTCAACGACCTTCAGAGCAGCAGCGGGCGCTGAGACGACACGCCAGAGAAGAAGAAGAAGAAGGAGAGCTTGTGACACACACACACACACACAGACACACACACACACACACAGACACACACAACCACACATACACACACAACCACACACACAGACACACACACACACAGACACACACACAACCACACACACAGACACACACACAACCACACACACACAGACAACCACACACACACACACACACACACACACACACACACAGACACACAGACACACACAGACACACACACACACACAGACACACACACACACAACCACACACACACAGACACACACACACAACCACACACACAACCACACACACACACACAGACACACATACACCTGTGGCTCCATAACAGCATCTTCATCATCTTTATCAGAATCAGAAACACTGTATTGATCCCAGGGGAAACTGCTTTATTCCATGTATGTGTCAAAAGCAGGTTATATATGACTATCATGTGCAGAGGTTAAGCAGTGTTGGTTTTCTATTTAAAGGAAATATTTCAGACACAGATAAAGTGTTTCAGATCAGATAAAATTATTCACGATCTGGGACACTTCTTCTTCTTTGCAGAGTAAAACCTCGGGGGAACTCAGCGTGACGCTAGCAGCAGATTAGCATTTGTTCTGGCTCAGATATCAATACAGGCTGATCAGGAGTGAGCAGGACGGAGGAGACAGACGAGAGGACAGACGGAGCACGGAGGACAGCGGATCATAATGTTTCATACAACATGCTTCATAATCGCTGATCTCACTGCTTTCATCTTGGTCTTTGTAGGTGCTGCTACACATGCTGCTTGTATCAGTCTGAGCTAAAGAGCAACATGTGGTCACAGGAAAACCCTGAACTGAAAATACCTGTTTCTACATATGTCTCTGTAACAAGCCGAGCAGCAGCCTCCAGGGCTCAGACATGAAGCCAATGAAGAGCTGCAGTTCACCCTGCAGCCTCTAGGGGCTGGCTCCATCACAGCAGCAATAATCATGTCTACAGCCTGGTCCAAAAAACGATCAGGTCCCCTCAGCTGTACGGACTTAAAGTTCAAGTTACACAAAATGATTAGTCGTGACAGCTCTGAGTGATGCCGTGTGCCCGGCTGCCATCATGCTCCACCTCTGTGTTGTGTTTGCAGTTTTGGGGGCCAACATGGCGACGGTCAGAGCGTCCTGGTGCCTCACACATTTCACAGAATGTCACAGAAGCTTCGTCGAGTTTTACTGTCAATGATTTTAACATGTATGAGGAATGCCTCACTTCTGAATCCAGCCCTCATGTGGACACTAGAGGAACTGCAGTTTTTCTGCTCATTTTCAGCCTACCTAAGATTCATCTGGACTTTACGGTCGGACATTGTTAGAAAAGGAGGCAGACTTTTCTTACATCCTGCCAATAAATTCCTCAGGTCAGTAAACCGTCCTCAGTGACACCACCCAGCTTCACCCGCAGGTCGAAACGTTCTTTTATATCCTCATTATTTAACTCCCCGCTCGTACGCCGCCTCTGTCCTGTACTCTCCTGGTTTAATACTCTGCACCTCCTCACAGACCTTTGTTTTCCCTTCATGGTGTTTTTCCACAGAGCATCGTTTTTTTCTGATAATTCCATAATATCCCTGTTCTGCTGCTTCATCAGCACAGAGCTAAAAAAAGCCTCAAAACTGCACAACCAGTGACTCCTTCCTTTGAAGCAAAGTTTAAAAATAAAGCCCTGACTCTCTGACCTCCCTGCTGTCCATCAAAATACAGCCCGCAGCCATTTTTAACTAGGAGAGCCACTTCTGTGAGGCCACATCAGCACTCTGAGGCTCCGGACAGACACTTTTCTGTGCTGCGCTGCGCTCAGAGATGTAATTAACCAAGGTCATTTGCCACCAACTAATTACTCAACTTGGCTGCAGCTGCAGTGCAGCGAAGACCTGGAAGGTTTTCTGAGGCAAAGAATGGCTTGAACTCCTGCCACCGACCTGCAGAGGTCATCGCAGGACGGATCCACAAAGTTCACAGCGACACCAGGAGTGCAAAAGTTTCTTTGGAAAGGTTGCACAAGGCCGAAAAGCTCGGAGGCCAACCAAGGCTGGGCGGACTCAGTGTTCACTGCGACATAAAGTCTGTGTACAGACAGCACCGCCATCATGAGCGAAGGCAGACATGATTATCACACAAAGAACATTTCTTTCAATGTTATCCTAGAAGCACCTCACAGCTCTGGGCTCAGTCCTCCTGGAAGTTTTAAAGGTACAAACCGTAAAAACAGAACACGAGCTCCCCTGAAAGCCGACGGTGAGACCTGTAGGGGGAGCTCTGAAATTTTGTCAGTTTTTGGGTCACAGGTTACAGACTAGATTTTCTGTACAGTCAGGTTCCCGCAATAAATACAGTGAAACGCCGTCTCTGTAATAAACACAGAGCGGTGTCTGTTCTGTCGGCGACCACGGGCCTATGTAAATCACTACGTTTTTACCTTGCCTCTTGAATGTTTCCTCATGGCTGCAGGGATCTAAAGTCTCACACACTGAGAGTGAGACACGCACATTTCAACAAGTCCTCACATGGAGAACGTGCACGTCACCTGTGCTCGGAATGCAAAGTGTGGACAAGCTGGAGGTGGAAGAGAACCACCAGGAGAGGGACAGAACAGCTGCCATGATATCTGTGATGGGACGTCAGGACACACGCTAACATGTTCTATATTTTAATATACAAGTCGCACCTGACTATAAGTCGCATAAAGGATGAAAAAAGGGCGACTTATAGTCCGGAAAATACGGTGAACTGGAATTATTATATGCAACAGATATGATATACATTTGGAAAAGGAACAGCAGTTCTACATGCTACAGATCTATAAACTGTAGTGTTTCACTCAGCTGTAGACGCAGGTTTAGTGTTTGGTCGCTCACACGGTGACACAGTGATTAACTCTTTCCTGTCTGGATGTGAGAAACGCCGCGCTGTCCTTATCGCCCCACAGACATCAGATTCTTCACTTTGTCCACAGCTCAAATGTTTTCATATTTTGCAGCATTGTGTGATACATGTTGGATGTTTATGTACAGAATACATACATGTGACTGTATGTCCTCAGGCTGTGTGAATGAACCTGACGTGTCAACATGACCATCGCTGCTCTCAGGACTCGGCTCCTCCAGCTGCTGCACACATACTATATTTTGGAGAGCCAAGTGTTTTTAGATGGGGTTGCCTAGCAACTGAGACTCTTTGTTGTACATGGCTGTGTCATCATGCTGTAGCTAATGCACACACACACACACACACACACACACACTAATCTGAGCAAGCACAGCCACCAACATGCTATATATAGACCGCCATTGATGGAGTAAGCATGCTGGTGGTGTTGTCGCGGGGGAAGCGGAGGTTCCAGCTCTGTGTGTTTAATGTGTGAATGCCTCGCCGTTCCACTCTTCCTATCAGCATCCTGCTTTGATGGCTCCACCGCCGCCGCTGCTGTGCCATCAACACAAAACACTGCAGAGCCTCACAACTTCCAGCACAAACACGCAGCATCTCTGAGAGCAAAACAGACGCCCCACCTGCCCATCCAGAGGGGTTACCGTGGCAACGGGTCACATGGTTACCCCTGGTTACCAGTGCAACCGGTCCAGATGCTGGTGGGGAGTTTAAAGGAGGGGGGAGGGGGGGTGAACGCTGAATGACGACGACGTTATCTGTCGCTCACAGGTAGAGGCTGCAGCTCAAAGAAACCAAGTCAAAGGACTGAAGCTGCAACACAACATGCTACTGTGACATCACAGAGGACTGACACACACAGACACACACACTCACTCACAGAGACACACACAGACACACACACACACGCAGAGACACACACACACACACAGAGACACACACAGACACACACACACGCAGAGACACACACACACACACAGGCACACACACACGCATAGACACACACACACACACAGACACACACTCACTCACACATACACAGACACACACACACAGACACACACACACACACACACACACACACACACACACACACACGTCTTCTTCCAGCCAGCAGACATTGTTCACCTGTTTTTGTTCATTTGAACCAAACATCAGACGTCAGCTGATCGCACTGAGCCTCCATGTTGGAGCCTTACAGCAGAAACAGCCTGGTCTCTGCTCAAACATACACGCTGTGAGTCTGTGTGTGAAGCTCTGACATCGCCATGTTAGCAGCATCTGACTCCACCTAAACTTCATCATCATCATCATCATCAAATACAGAGAGGTGGAGCTCGCGGGGAGCGGAGGTTAGCATTCTGAGTTAGCACCCACCTGTCAATCACACCGCAAGAATGTTAACATGGAGGTCTAATGGAGACTGACCCACACCTGGAGCCAGCCCTCCTGTGCACACCAGAGGAACTGCACCTCCACACACACACCAGCACAGTGCTCAGTGACACTGACAGGCCTCTGTTTATTTATTCAAGTGAATTTTAAGCCTTTTATCAGGACATAAGATGCTCAACCAGTGGATTCAGTGGAGTTATTTATTTATTTATATACCAAAACCTTAAATAAGACTACTGTTTTTTTTTGCTTGTGTGTTAATTAACAGCTTGTGTGTCTATAGAAGTCTGTTATATGTGGTTTAGTGCTATCAGGCGTGTGTCTTCGCTCTGCAGCATGAAAACAGGCCGGCAGGATCACAGAGGCACGTTTCCACTGTGAAGACACACCAAGAGTGAGGAAGAGAGGACTGGAAGGAAACGATAAGGAGGCGAGGGAGGATGGAGGAGGGCGGAGGAAGAGGTGGGAGTCTGAGGAGGCGAGGGAGAAACAAACAAACCGAGGAGGCAGAAAGAAGCGAGCGGAGAGGACTGACAGCTGGCGGCAGGAAGTGAGCGAGTGGTGACAGCCGCTGATAAAAGAGCAGAGTCACACGGAGAGGATTCACACAGCGGTCTGTTCGTCCAGGCAGCAGCTCATCATCACGCCTCCATGACTCCCATCAATACCTGCTTTTTATTTTCTCATGATCAGCTGCTTAATTAACGTCCACTTCACTTCCTGTGCAGACATTTCACAATAAAAGCCTCGACAATGAACAACTTTTTAACTAAATGACCTTATCACGCACACAGAGGTTTTGCTAGCTCACCTGCTGGTCACGTGACACCTGCTGGTCACGTGACACCTGCTGGTTATGTGTGCTGTGTGCAGTTAAATGTGGAAGCTCTGCAGGAAGGTTCAGGTCTCACAGACAAAAGTGCTGACAGCATGTTACCGCATGGCTTCTAAATTACATTATTTCATATATTTAAGGGGTTAACTTCAGAACTTCCTGATATGAACCCATTAAGAAGAGTGATGGACGGACCACAGCAGGGATCGGACGGACAGCTGACGGAGCGTTTGAGGGCGACTACACACACTGAGAGAGGTGAAGTCTGTGATCAATTATTCACAAACCTGGGCAGGCTGGGAAATGTCAGCAGGCTCTGCACATGCCCAGAGCACCCCACCACACACACACACAGACACACACACACACAGACACATACTCACACACACGCACACACACTCACACACACACACTCACACACGCACACACACACACATACTCACACACACACACACACACACACACACACACAGACACACACTCACACACACACACACACACACACACTCACAGACACACACACACACACACAGGTCTGACAGGCTGCAGCCTTCCTCTTTAGGAGGAATCCCTGGCTGCTCTTTGATTGGTGGATAATCATGTGTTTGATCAGTTTGATCAAAGCTGAAACACTGATCGCCTTTTACCTGTGCAGTGTGAGAGAACACCTCTTTTCTGTATAACTGTTTAACATAACAACATATTTACACTTAAAAACTGATCAATAAAATCCAGCTCTGTTTTCCTATCGATCAAGTATTAGCTCTGTACAGATGGACAATGTGGCTCCGCCCACAAACATCTCCTCTCCAGGCGCTGCCATGTTGGAAAAAGACGCCATCTTGGACGCCATCATCGGGAGGTGACGCTCGATTAGCTGCTCATCACAGCGTTACTTCCTCTTCATCAAAGACGTATTAAATATTATAAATAAGTATTGAAAACACTGAGCATCTGAACACAGACCAGTGTGACAAACAACAAGCCAACAACCATAAAGCACCTCTGTGATACTGTGTGTGCTTTGTTGGGTCCATGTCCCATTCACTAACATGGAGCAGGCAGCGTTCATACGAGCCATACTGCAGCCAGCCACCAGGGAGCGATCCGCTTATTTCTGGTCTCACTACTGGGGAGTGATGATGTGAAACATTAGCTGTGTTTTTTGTCTTTTATTACATTAGCTATTTTCTCAGGGCTGGTTATTTCTCTCCATGATGTTAGCTCTCTGTTGGCAGCTGCTTTCTTCCTCTGGACGCTCTACAGCTGCAGTTATCCTTCCCGCTCTCTTTCTGTGACATTAGCTGCATAGTTAGCTGTTTATTTACAGCTCTTGCTGTTAGCTTCAGAGGTAGCAAACTTTGTCTCCAGTTACCTAAAACCTGACACAAGACACCAGGTTTGTCATTTTCCTGAAATCACATTAGCCTCCAGCTGAAAGTCAGGAGTAATCAGATTACTACAGAGCAGCTCGTCACACTGAGATTATATGAGCTCAAAGGTAGACTGCAAACATGTGCGTGGTGTTTGTGATATTTCAGATATACAGACATGTTCTTCAGATCTGTTTGCCCCTGTGGTACTGGAGGTCTTTGGCTCTGGGTGTGGTCCTCCTCAGACTAAATGCTCAGTGCCATCTGTTCTGCAGATTCCATTATGCGAGTAAGAAAAAGACATCTGCACGTCCCAGAGCCCAAATGTTTTCCAGATCTAATTATCCCTTAAATTATCCCTTAAAGGCTACGGAGATGGAGGAGTCATCAGCCTCGTCTCATCCGGAGCTCCTCATCCATCATCTCCAAGACGGCAGCAAGCACCCCATCAGGAGGAGGCCCAGAGGAGGCGATGGCTCCTCTCTCCATTCTGCTGTTTTCAGTGTGAAGGTTTTTTCATGTGTTTGTTTTAAGAGGTGAGAATGTTGATGGCAGCGACAGCTTCGTGCTCCATGATGGTCAGCTCCTCCTGACCCCCGCTGTACATCGCTGTGACTGCAGCTGATCAGACTCGGCTCTGTTGCCCTCTACAAACATACAGGACTGAAAAATCCACCTCCTCGAGTCAGCAGTCCCTCAGATCCCTGAGCCACCGCCCCCTGCTGTGTCCTCTCCCGCCCTTCAAACCCCGCACGTGGGCCGGCATCTTTGCCAGCGATTTGGCTTCAATATGTGTTAAACATTAGAGGATGTACCCTCCGTGCTTCTGCTGATACAGTTATGATCCCTGGTTCCGTGCTAACACGACACCTCCTGTCCAACAGCTCACCTTCCGGTGACCCAGTGAAACACTGACACCTCCACAACAACGTATAATAACTTCTCATAGCAATCGTTTAACGGCAGGAACATCAGCCATCAAGTGTACTGTGAACAAACATCCGTTCATCAAAGCTACAAAGGAAAAGCTGAGGCTAGCTGTGGATCCTAGCAGCTAGCTAAGTGATATATCAGCTCCACAGTTAGTCTTTTTGAGGCTTTAGCTATAGTTTAGCTGTGTATTTACTTTTAATGGTGTTATATTATAAGTGGACACGATAGTGAGCAGCACGGGGGCACCCCAGGGCACAGTACTGTCTCCATTCCTGTTCACATTCTATACATCGGACTTCAGACACCGCTCACAGTCCTGCCACCTGCAGAAGTTCTCGGATGACTCTGCCATTGTGGGCTGTACCAGCAGAGGTCGGGAGGTGGAGTATATGAGTGTGGTGGACAGCTTTGTGGAGTGGTGCGGACAGAACCACCTGCAGCTGAATGTCACAAAGACAAGAGAGCTGGTGGTGGACTTCAGGAAGCACCAGACACTCCCAAACCCGGTTAGCATCAGAGGTACCAATGTGGACATTGTGGACAGCTACAAATACCTGGGTGTCCACATTGACCACAAACTGGACTGGTCCACAAACGCAGAGGCAATATACAGGAAGGGACAGAGTCGCCTGTATCTACTGAGGAGACTCAGGTCCTTTAACATCTGCCAGACCATGCTGCAGATGTTTTACCACTCGGTGGTCTCCAGCGTCATCTTCTGCGCTGTAGTGTGCTGGGGCAGCAGGATGAAGACGGCCGACACCAACAGACTCAACAAGCTCATTAGGAAGGCTGGCTCGGTGCTGGGAGTGGAGCTGGAGTCTGTAGTGGAGGTGACGGAGAGGAGGATGCTGAAGTAACTCCTCAGTATTTGTAACAACACGTCTCACCCCCTGCACGACACCCTGCTGTCCTACAGGAGCACATTCAGCGGTAGACTGAGACTACGAGGAGCAGCACAGAACGCCACAGGAGGTCCTTCCTGCCAGTGGCCATCAGACTGTATAACTCCTCCCCTTTCTGTAGGGAGAAATAATTGTGCTCATACTGTGTACTGTACTTAATAAAGTCTTCTCTTCTCTTCTCTTCTCGTATCAGCTGTGTAGTTCGCTGTCTTTGTACAGGTGTAGCTGTGAGGATAGCTGTGTAAATGGGGCTAGGCTAGCTGTGAAGTTAGCAGTCTGTTGATGCCTTTAAAAAAGTTCGAGTTCTCTGCAACAACAAACAAACACCAGCTCCTTTGAATCAGGGTAATAAAGCAGGTGTTCTTATGCAGCGATTCAAATTCAAATGAGGCCTATTTAATCACTGACCTAATGTCTGCAAACATCCACACTGTGAGTACACAAAGAGCTGGCAGCGGTGTGAAAGGAACTCTGGACTTCCCTGGATCTGTGCTGCACTCTGATGAGTCACATGATGAAGGCTAATTAGCAGAGTTTGTCAGGTCTGGTCAGCACCTTCAGCTCCCTTCAAGCCCTAATGTCTTCTTAATGAAAAGACGTTTTTAAAATTGCTATCAAGACACATTCCAGGCAGCAGGGTGGGCGTGTGCAGTCCGAGCACCGTGCAGAAGGAACAGGTCTGAAACTGACTCCACGATGGCGTCAGCCGGACCCTGAGCTTCAGACGGCCTCAGAGGACGTCACAGATGGACGTCCAGCCAGGCTGTAGTCACAGGTGGACGTCCAGCCAGGCTGTAGTCACAGGTGGATACATTGTGAATGTTTCAGATCTGATGACTCTCATCTCTCTCCAGACCCGACGGAAAAACAACAAAAACCTTCTGCAAACACACAGAGCTGCTTCCACCTCCTCTCCGCCAAAACAGACCATGCGAGCCAGGACCTAACCGCCTGGCACAGCCAATCAGCCGAGGGCTCATGGCCGGCGCTCAGGAAGCTTTAGAGTCTCAGTGGGAGCCTCTGTGGAATCGGAGCGAAGCTCCATTATGGTCCTGAGAGAGCAGGGGGGGGGGGGGGGGGGGGGGGGGGGGGGGGGGGGGGGGGGGGGCAGAGAGAGGTGGGTGGGGGCGAACAAATGGTTCCTGGTGCAAAACAAAGCATGAATAAATGATGAGGGCGTAGCTCACACTGCACTGAGTGCTCCGTCAGCAGCAATCTGATGCTTCACCCACTCACTGCTGCTGTAAAACCCCAAAACTGCCCATCAGAACCCAAACACACCACCTGACCCCGTCCTCCCAGAGACAGAACCCAAACACACCACCTGACCCGTCCTCCCAGAGACAGAACCCAAACACACCACCTGACCCCCTCCTCCCAGAGACAGAACCCAAACACACCACCTGACCCGTCCTCCCAGAGACAGAACCCAAACACACCACCTGACCCCGTCCTCCCAGAGACAGAACCCAAACAGACCACCTGACCCGTCTTCCCAGAGACAGAACCCAAACACACCACCTGACCCCGTCCTCCCAGAGACAGAACCCAAACAGACCACCTGACCCGTCTTCCCAGAGACACGAAGTGGACACACCACCTGACCCGTCTTCCCAGAGACAGAACCCAAACACACCACCTGACCCGTCTTCCCAGAGACAGAACCAAAACACACCACCTGACCCGTCCTCCCAGAGACAGAACCCAAACACACCACCTGACCCCGTCCTCCCAGAGACAGAACCCAAACACACCACCTGACCCGTCCTCCCAGAGACAGAACCCAAACACACCACCTGACCCGTCCTCCCAGAGACAGAACCCAAACACACCACCTGACCCGTCTTCCCAGAGACACGAAGTGGACACACCACCTGACCCGTGCTCCCAGAGACGGGAAGTGGACACATCACCTGGCCCGTCCTCCCAGAGACGGGAAGTGGACACACCACCTGACCCGTCCTCCCAGAGACACGAAGTGGACACACCTTTGTCCCAGGCTGTCAACATGCTGGTTTCTGCTGTAAGGTCTTCAAGAAAACTCTACAAGTCCAGATGCTTTGCTTCAGTCTTCTCTACAGATTATGACCTGGATGACTGAGATTCTTCATCAACATGCTGTAAGGTTGGACATTTTAACAGAGAGGCCTATGAGGAGGGACTCGCTTTGGTCAGCCCTCGGGTGGCCATCTGTGGAACTGCAGTTTTAGGTAGTTAACTTCATAGCAGCACCACAGCGAGGAGCCATACACTACAAAGAGATGCGACAGGCACTACATGGATGTGACCACAGGTGGGCGCAACTGGTCGTGTCAAACACCTGAAAATATGGAGCTCTATGTTTTTATTACCTCCATGAGGTCCCTCCTGGAGACAGCCTGGAGGGGACACAGCTGTGGGACGCCAGGACACAGCAGGCTCAGTGTGGCTGGATTCAAAATTCACGTTTTGGTCTCATTTAAAGTTCATGTGATGTAACTGAAGGCAGCCTCCTGCCTGATGCAACTCCGATGTGAAAAAGAAACTTCTCCCCAACCAGCCTCAAACTCAGGAGGCTTTTAAAGCCGGCCTGGTTAACTACCGCCTGATTCCAACTGCAGACCGCCACTTTTCGAAATGGATTCCAGGGAGAGGACGCCATTAACACCACAGACACACACACACACACACACACTTAAAAGGATGTGGCCAGGATCTAATATTTTGTTTGTCTATAATCATAATTCATGTTAATTCAAGTACTCTAGAAGCCTCTAACCTGTAAATACTCGAAATACAAAAAAGACCCACACACACACAACAGGAAGCAGTGCAGGGAGCTAGAGGTTAGAACATGAGGTCAGGTCTTTGACCTGAAAGAGTGCTGATACAATAAACAAGTCAAAAAGTGAACTCAAACATGTCCACGTGTTTGACCTGAGGATGGCGCTACAAGGCTGATCCGACACAATGAATTCTGAGGTCAAAGCAAACACAATGAATCATGAGATACAAGGCACACAACACACAACACACTAAAATATGACCCGTGAAGGATCCAGGGACTCAGCTATGAAAAAATGGCAGCAGGGCTGTGACGACAACAGAACAACAGCGCACACAGACACACACTCCCACACCAGGAAGTCAGCCCTCTAATGAGCACCAACACACTCCAACTAAAAAACAGCTGCACCCGCTAATTAACTGCAAATTCATTGTCAACACAAACTGTGTCAAGCCCTCCTCCTGAAACACACACACACAGACACACACAGACACACACACACAGGTAGTCCCAGCTGGAGGATGCTAACACGGTTAGCATGGAGCTGGCTGTAATTGCTGGAGACTCTGTGATTGGAGCAGCCAGTTGTCCATCATCGGCTAATGAAGAGGAAGCTGCAGAGTAATGATGCCACAAACAGAGAGACGTGATCTAATCCGCAGCTACGCACCCGAGACTTTAATGAGGTGATAAGTTAGAGTTTTACTGCCGCTCGGCAGGAATAAAACATTCTAATGTTCTGTCTGAGATTTTAGGAGCTTCTGAGACACAAATCAGTTTGTTCTGCAGCAAAGTGACGCCAGGAGGCACCGAGGAGACGCACGAGTCGGCTCAGACAGACCGCCATGATGCAGGCGAACTACAGCTGATCTGAATATTGTCATTCCTGTTTATCTGTTCACATTTCCTGTCAGTGCTTCACACCCGCTGAGTGGACTACTCTGACACTTCCTGCCGGCTCGGAGGCGTTCGAATGCTCCATCAGCAGCTCTTTACCTGCACATTGATTTTCACGGCTGGCTGATGAAGCTCACAGCACAGTCAGACATGGCCGCCGCCTCCTGAAGCGTCTGCTCATCCCAAACACGCCTGACCCATTTTCTACACACACGGCAGCAGCAGCGCCTCGTCTTCCTCCTCCATAACACTTTAAATATGGTCCCAGATATTCACTTATTAGAACCCTGATTTATTTAAAGGAAGTGTCACAAACTCTGAGCGAATTCCTTCAGCAGAATGAAAGAATTCAGAGAAAGAACACACACACACAAGGCCAGGGCTCACACACAAGGCCAGTCACTGCACAATGATGACTACTTCCATCTTGCACTACCTGCACACCAGTACCACCTCACCGATCCATGTGGTACCTGTTACACTGTTCATATCAGGGTCTGTTTGCCATTACAACCACCACTCTGTTCTGTTCTGTTCATTGTGTCTGTAATGTCAGGTCAGTTTATAGCTTTACTCTTAGATTACATTGTTTACCTTGTTTACTTGACCGTATTTTATCTTATTTCATGTTAATTGTACGTAAACGTAAACAAAGTAAACACTGTATACAGCGCCCCCTGTCTGCAGATCTATGTCTAACTTGGTGAGTCAGATGAGGGTGTAAAACACACAGCTCCCGTAGACCATTTGTTACTGTTAGTGTGCCACACACACACACTGAGCGATGACTCCCCTTTGTAAGCTAAATCTGTCCACCAAGCACACACACACACACACACACACACACACTGAGCAGATCTGCTGCTCTCAATCCACCGAGGCTCTGACTCATCCCAGGCTTCACTGGGAGTCGAGGTGGAGGAGAGGGTTGGCCATTGTCTCCAGCCTGTGCAGTTTATCACATCTACCACAAATGATTCTCCTCACCGACACACCGGGCTGCTGGACTCTGTCTGCAGCGTCCACCACCATTTGACAGGACAGCTTTAGACCACACATGGACAGAGGAGAGCTGGATCCAGACCTCATGACCCCCAAAAGAGACAGACGCAGCACAGACAGAGCCACAGACACAGACAGTGTGCGAGCAGGTTATTTTGTGTTACAGGAAGTAGACGCGGCCGGTGGACTGGGTGAAAATCACTGACACGGCAGATTCAGCCCGGACTGAAATTTCAGACGGTAACGATTGTCTCACCCCGACTCCCCCCACTGCTCTGATCCTCCCCCCACCTCCCCCCAACAACTCCTCCCAGACTGACTTAGAGCATGTAGGCCATGCAAACACACACACACACACACAATGACAGCAGGCTGAGGTTTGATGTTCAGCAGCACAGAAAGGGACTGTGGGATTGCAGAGGGGGGGGGGTTCCCTTTACAAAGGCCAGATCTGCTTTCTCCTCCCCGTAAGATCATCCTCCTCAGGGTCCGACTGCTCCACCTGCAGCCATCGATCCGGTCTGTGTGCATGAGTGTGTGTGTGTGTGTATCAGGTATCACATTAACCAGTCAGTGATGGTAGGAGTACTCACCAGTGATCAGTGAGGCTGTGTGTGTGTGTGTGTGTGTGTGTGTACTCACAACCACACATCACAGCAGAATGACTAAAAACTACACTTGAACAATGACGTGATGCCACACAGGCTCAGGGGCCTACGGTGTCTGACAAGAGTCATAAAACGACCAGGAAAGCACGCAGCACAACCACAAAGACACACAAACAAGCAGAGCGCCAACAGACACACAAAAGGACATCAAAAGATTCAACGTGATCTGGGACAGAAACACTTGAATTAGATGCAGAATTAGCAGAAAGAGACAAAAACATAGTTTAAAACAATACTGACATACACATATTGATTAAAAAAAACAAACCAATCAAAAAAGGTGAAAATGTAGCAACACAACATTACAAAAAATATACAAAATGACCACAAGACCTCACAAAGATGCAGAATTACTCTAAAGATGTGGAAAAAAACAGCTAAAAAAAGAAACACATCTCTGGAAAGAGACACACAACACTCGTTAAAATGCAAAATGACCAGAAAAAGACACACAATTACAAAAGGAGACACGCTAAAGGGCCAAACACATGCAAAATGGCCACAAACAGACCACACAGGAAGAACGACTACAACAAGACACATGAGAACCACACACATGCAAACTGACTGTAAAAGCTGAGCAATGACTGAAAGGTTACGCACAGCCGTGATGTTTGTTGGATGAACACCACATAAAGAGCGGCTCTCTGCAGCCCGCTCAGGATGTCAACAAGGCGAGCTATCAGCCAATCAGGGGCAGCATCCCATTCTCTAACGGCTGAGTTGGTGAAATGTTCCTTTAAAAACTAAACTTCACAGAACGTTTTAATGTGATGCTCCATGAACGTCAGCTCAGTCTGCAGGTCAGCATCTGTCGGCCCCTGCAGCCACTAAGCGCCGTCATTCATCCCCCTCTGATGGTATTATGATGCGTGTTTGTGCTGGAAGCACGCCAACACTGAGGGTCAGAGCCCGCTTGTAACATCATCCATCCACACTCGTGTTAATTATCCTGCAAAACCCAAAAGTCCTGCGCCAGGATCATAACAATAAAACTGAGTAATGCCTCCGCTGCGACGGCTGAAACCACTTATTACTGTTTCCCAGCATCCATCGCCATCGCCTCGGAGACAAATGAGCGGAGAAATCATCGTTAGCCACCTGCTAAAGCGCTACAAATCACTGTGAGGGATCACATCTCTGCTCGTTTGCTCGGGTCTGGAAGCAGTTCTCAGTGCAAACAGCTGTCCGACACTTTAATGAGTGTTTTATAATTAAAGCCGAATTAATGTAATAATTTAGAATTTAACAAACAAAAGAGAGAAAACCCCAAACATGTCTGTTTACGGCCTGGATCAACCTGCTGCTCCTCTCTATAAGCCCTCTCCGTCCTCTCTTCACTCCTCTGAGATGAAACTCTTCCTCGTTTTGTCAGCGACTCTCTGAAACCTCCTCCGGGGCTCCATGAACTCCACAAGTCCTGATAATAAAACCCCCTGAGAGGAAGAAGAATCACTGCTGGACAAAATTTCAATCACCTGTGTTATCAGTCAGACTGTCAGCACGTCAGAGGAACGTTTCTCCTGACCTCTGACCTGGAAACATTCAGGCTTAAACCTGTGGATTCAACCCGCTGAATAAACGTCCACATTAAGCAGGCAGCTGCTGCCAGACAGGTTCAGGATTCTGATTGGTCCGCATGAGCTGACAGTTACAATCTGGAGGAGTGGGTGCTCTGCCTCACCATCTCTCTGAAACTTGCAAATACAGAGACCCAAACGGTTCCTGTAGCAGACGTGAACCAGAAACTACATGAAAGCTGTGAGTGCACCTGTGTTTCTGAACCTATGAAGCGCTTCCTGCAGCTCAGCCAGTCCTACCTGAAGCTTTAAGCATCCTGCTGCTCAACCTGATGTAAATGAAACCTGAAGGCATCGATCATCCAGCGGGGGAAGCTGGAGCCTTGTGGCGCCACAAACATCACGCCGCCTGTGTCCTGGACTGACCGGGGCTGACCTCAGAGCCAGTACTGAGAACCAGCTCTGCTCTGGGTGCGAGGCTGAATCTCTGATGAGGCGCGGCTCAAACATGGTAGTGCATCATGTGACCATTCCTGCACAGACTCTGATTTACTCTGATGAACCAAAACATTAGGACGCCCAGATTAATGAGCCGTTACATCAGCTGTGATGCACCGAGGCCAGGGCCAGACCCCCGAGGTGGCTCTGACATGACGGACGACCACAAAGAAGTGCTAATCCAACAAAACCAAACACAAAACCACCAAATAAGGACACACAATCGCTGAAAGGAGACACACAAAGTGACACCAACAACCAGCAGAGCGCTGGAAGGACGACAAAGAAGACAAACCGACTAAAATATACACAATCACAGCTGGAATGACTGAAAAAAAAACAAAATGACTAAACAACATAATGAAAACTAGCACTGTATTTTGAAAAGCTGTGTCCTCCTTGAACCTTCTGACACTCGCTACTCTCTGCAGCTCAAAGACTAATCCAGCCGCTGATTGGCTGTTATAAACCTAGAGTCCTCCTGGGACCGGTCTCAGGCTGCGTTAACACCTTCATTATGTCGGTGACGACCTCCCGATCATAAAGGGCTTTCTGCAGCAGTAAGTGCTTTCTGACAGCTGGTCGTTTTCTGTCCGTCCATCAGGGAGGACGGAGGGTCCCAGCAGAGCAGAGGAACCATCCAGCCAATCACCTTCACCGATTCAGCAGGAAGACAAAAACGATCAAACTGTGAGGCGTATGGTTTTTTAGATTTTGACGTTTGGTGTTGTGGACCCTATGACGGATCAGCACACTGAGGCAGCAGCGGGCTCGGACTCTGACTGGATCTCCAGATTTCCTCCTCATATCAGATGAAGCTCCGGGGTAATGGGTGGCTCTGCCCCCTGCCGAACGAGCGCTGGCAGCAGATAAATGTCATTACGCTAAATGACCACAACCACAGAGTGCATTAGGAAACCGTGCTGCTGGTAAACATCCTCCTCCGCAGAGGGAGGCTCATAATGAGGCTGAATTAAGTGACTCTCTTTGTTTATGTTTGGGTCTGACTCATTAAAAAATCCTGCTTTATCTGCTGACAGTGAACGCCTCCACATGAAACAGTGCAGGTAATGTGAACAGTCAGCAGGACGCTGATGCAGATTGGACGCGGTTATCGAAGGCTTTCTGAGCCTGAGGCCCTCCAACACATCATCTGACTGCTTCACACCCACCGCTGCTGCTAAAACAGCATCAGGACCAGTGAGGGAGGGGGGAGAGAGAGCGCCGCACGGGTACCACAGAGAGCGAGTGAGCGATGGAATTCATACAGACGTGCATTCTGGGAAGCGGCGCTCCTGTCAGGCTCATCTGGATGAGGCCAAGGATCACCACCGAAACTGCTGATGTCGAACATCTCATGTTTCTCTGTTTATCTCTCTCTCTCTCTCTGCTTTCACACACGCACACAGTCGCTCGCCCAACTCTCAGCCTCCACTCTGGATCTGGTTTCACTCTGTGTCGTTATGGAAACCAAAATTTGGATGCTTGAGTCTTGTAATGGCAGCAACAACCACAAGCCTAAAATTCCCTCACAGCGCCGCCTCCAGGGGGCGCACATGCGGAAATGACCGAGGTTTGAAAGAAACAGCATCCAGGGCGCGGCGCGTGATGAGCTGATGCTTTAAGATGTAAAGTGATGATGATGCAGAGCTGGATTGAGAGCTCATGTGAGCACATTTCGCTTTAGAGGAAGGAGACTTTTAACACACACACACACACACACACACACACACACACTGCAGCAACCATGTGTGGATTAACCATGAGTTCAGGTGGACTCTGATGACGTGGCCTCCACCACCCCTCAAAACAACAGTTTAGGATCCTGTGGGTAGACGCATAAATATCAAAGCTTAGGTTCTGAGAGGTCTGGGGTGACAAGTCCCGCCCCCCAAAAACTGGTACCATGTAGCAGTTAGCAAGTTAGCATGTGTGCAGAGGAAACGTAACAAAGCAGAAAAGCCTCTATGAGCCAACAGGCTGAAACACAAACAGAAGTGACAGCACTTCCTCAGCATCCCTGCTGACCTTTGACCTGGAAACAGTCAGAGTTAAACCTGTGGATTCAACCTGCAGCTGCCTGAATTAATGTGTGTTTGCTTCCCTGACAGCACAGCAGAGCCTCCACCTCTTCACGCGTCTTTATCGCGGGCCACCCATCTGCTTCTGCTCTTTAATCCACGTCCCACTCTCCTTCCTATACATGTCACAGTGAAGAGCCTTTGCATCAGAATCTGTGGGTGAGGGCTGACAGTAATACTTCCCTGCTGTCAAAGTGAACCGATGAAGTGCCCTCGAGCAAGTCACTGAGCACCCAGCGAGCAGCGGTGTCAAGCTGCAGCAGCAGAAATGTACAAACAAAACAAACAAAGTGAATGTGTCTCCTCCGCCCGTGCAGTCCCAGAGCTCCACGTTCAAACGCCTCATGAGGTGGATTCAAACCGCCTCAGAAACATCATGTGTTGTGTTGGGGACCAGATTTTAAAAACTGGTTCCAGTTAAGTGTGACCTCATGTGACCCCCTATCACACCTCCTTCTCAGATGAGTTCACACCAAACCAAGCAGCAGCAGTTCTCCCTCCACCTCCTTCTCACATGTCACTTCCTGCTCCGCCACCAGCAGCTCATATGGAGCGGCCATATTGGAAGTTGCATATGTTGTGTTGCAGGAAAAAACGCTGCCAGCAGAGCACGAGACGCGCGGTGAGTCAGGCGCGTGTGATCGCAGAGTGTTTCCTCGAAGTCGAGAGCAGCAAACACAAACTGTCAGGAAGCAGGGGTACAGTGCCCTCAGCTCTGCCTGTCAGGCAGGACACACAGTGAGCCTGCATTAAACCCAAAAACCACCTGATCACATACAACGACACACAACGGCCTGATGCCTCAGCTACACAACCAGCATTTACAACAACAGAGAGGCAGCAAGAATAAACACACACACACACACAAAGGTGTTTTCCTGCCTGCTGGTGTCGAATGTCGATTTGGCAGGTGGACAAAAATCACAGCAGAAAAGTTTCAGACACACAACGTCAGACTTAGGATGGAGGGGTTTCCGGTCAGACACAAACACACACACACACAAACACACTGTCCAATCAGACACAAACACACACACACACACACACACACACACTGTCCAATCAGACACACACACACACACACACACACTGTCCAATCAGACACACACACACACACAAACACACTGTCCAATCAGACACAAACACACACACACACACACACACTGTCCAATCAGACACACACACACACACACACACACACTGTCCAATCAGACACACACACACACACACACACACTGTCCAATCAGAAACACAACACACACACACAACACACACAAAGATAGACAACACAGACACACACAACGGCCCAATCATGTCATGTTTTATGACATCTCAATCATATGTACACTAAACACACACACACACATACATACATACACAACTGTCCAATCAACTCAGCCAACACATCTGAGCACACACACACTTCTGAAACACACACACCTCCAGCTCTGTTATGTAAACTGAGACCTGCTGATCATTTATAGCTTCCACCTCCAACAAACACAGCAGAAAATCACAAACTCCTCACAAAGCAGCTGATCGATCCTCTGACAGGAGCTGCTCAGCTGATCGACAGGAACATCGATTAATCATTAGTAGTTGGAGCTGTCAGGACACCGTCAGCTCAATGTCTTTCAGTTTTGGACATTTCGTTTATTTCCTGATGTTTTAAAGACCCAATGATCAATCACACAGACACACACACACCATCTGCTGCAGCTCCACTTATGTAACTTTGAGTCTTAAAAAAAGTTTGTTGGCGCTCTCAGCCAGCAGGAAACAGTGTGAGGTGTCTTCATTAACACACACACACACACACATTTTAATCA